>NW_027038326.1:20000-29138 GCF_034236695.1 Oncorhynchus nerka | reverse complement strand
ATTGTGACTCCATAGGGTTAATAAAGTGATTGTGACCCAATAGGTTTAATAAAGTGATTGTGACCCAATAGGGTTAATAAAGTGATTGTGACCCAATAGGGTTAATAAAGTGGACCCAATAGGTTTAATAAAGTGATTGTTAAGGGTTAAAAGTGATTGTGACCCAATAGGTTTAATAAAGTGATTGTGACCCCATAGGTTTAATAAAGTGATTGTGACCCAATAGGTTTAATAAAGTGATTGTGACCAATAGGTTTAATAAAGTGATTGTGACCCAATAGGTTTAATAGTGATTGTGACCCCATAGGGTTAATAAAGTGATTGTGACCCAATAGGGTTAATAAAGTGATTGTGACCCAATAGGGTTAATAAAGTGATTGTGACCCAATAGGGTTAATAAAAGCGATTGTGACTCCATATGTTTAATAAAGTGATTGGGACCCAATAGGGTTAATAAAGTGATTGTGACCCCATAGGTTTAATAAAGTTATTGTGACCCAATGGGGTTAATAAAGTGATTGTGACTCCATAGGTTTAATAAAGTTATTGGGACCCAATAGGTTTAATAAAGTGATTGTGACCCCATAGGTTTAATAAAGTTATTGTGACCCAATAGGGTTAATAAAGTGATTGTGACCCAATAGGATTAATAAAGTGATTGTGACCGAATAGGTTTAATAAAGTGATTGTGACCCCTAATAGGTTTAATAAAGTGATTGGACCCAATAGGGTTAATAAAGTGATTGTGACCCCAAGGTTTAATAAAGTGATTGTGACCCCATAGGGTTAATAAAGTGATTGTGACCCCGTAGGGTTAATAAAGCGATTGTGACCCAATAGGGTTAATAAAGTGATTGTGACCCCGTAGGGTTAATAAAGCGATTGTGACCCAATAGGGTTAATAAAGTGATTGTGACCCATAGGGTTTTATTGTGATCCAATAGGGTTAATAAAGGGATTGTGACTCCATAGGGTTAATAAAGTGATTGTGACTCCATAGGGTTAATAAAGTGATTGTGACCCAATAGGGTTAATAAAGTGATTGTGACCCAATAGGTTTAATAAAGTGATTGTGACCCAATAGGTTTAATAAAGTGATTGTGACCCATAGGTTAATAGAGTGATTGTGACCCAATAGGTTTAATAAAGTGATTGTGACCCAATAGGTTTAATAAAGTGATTGTGACCCATAGGTTAATAAAGTGATTGTGACCCCATAGGTTTAATAAAGTGATTGTGACCCCGTAGGGTTAATAAAGCGATTGTGACCCAATAGGGTTAATAAAGTGATTGTGACCCGTAGGGTTAATAAAGCGATTGTGACCCAATAGGGTTAATAAAGCGATTGTGACTCCATATGTTTAATAAAGTTATTGGGACCCAATAGGGTTAATAAAGTGATTGTGACCCCATAGGTTTAATAAAGTTATTGTGACCCAATGGGGTTAATAAAGTGATTGTGACTCATAGGTTTAATAAAGTTATTGGGACCCAATAGGTTTAATAAAGTGATTGTGACCCCATAGGCTTAATAAAGTTATTGTGACCCAATAGGGTTAATAAAGTGATTGTGACCCAATAGGATTAATAAAGTGATTGTGACCGAATAGGTTTAATAAAGTGATTGTGACCCCATAGGTTTAATAAAGTGATTGTGACCCAATAGGTTTAATAAAGTTATTGTGACCCCATAGGGTTAATAAAGTGATTGTGACCCCGTAGGGTTAATAAAGTGATTGTGACCCAATAGGGTTAATAAAGTGATTGTGACCCCGTAGGGTTAATAAAGCGATTGTGACCCAATAGGGTTAATAAAGCGATTGTGACTCCATAGGGTTAATAAAGTGATTGTGATCCAATAGGGTTAATAAAGGGATTGTGACTCCATAGGGTTAATAAAGTGATTGTGACTCCATAGGGTTAATAAAGTGATTGTGACCCAATAGGGTTAATAAAGTGATTGTGACCCAATAGGCTTAATAAAGTGATTGTGACCCAATAGGCTTAATAAAGTGATTGTGACTCCATAGGGTTAATAAGTGATTGTGACCCCATAGGTTTAATAAAGTGATTGTGACCCCATAGGGTTAATAAAGTTATTGTGACCCCATAGGGTTAATAAAGTGATTGTGACTCCATAGGGTTAATAGAGTGATTGTGACCCAATAGGTTTAATAAAGTGATTGTGACCCCATAGGGTTAATAAAGTGATTGTGACTCCATAGGGTTAATAAAGTGATTGTGACCCCATAGGTTTAATAAAGTTATTGTGACCCCATAGGGTTAATAAAGCTTTTGTGACCCAATAGGGTTAATAAAGCGATTGTGACCCATAGGTTTAATAAAGTTATTGTGACCCAATAGGGTTAATAAAGTGATTGTGACCCCATAGGGTTAATAAAGTGATTGTGACCCCATAGGGTTAATAAAGTGATTGTGACCCCATAGGGTTAATAAAGCGATTGTGACCCCATAGGTTTAATAAAGTTATTGTAACCCAATAGGTTTAATAAAGTGATTGTGACCCAATAGGGTTAATAAGTTTTTGTGACCCAATAGGGTTAATAAAGCGATTGTGACTCCATAGGGTTAATAAAGTGATTGTGATTGTGACCAATAGGTTAATAAAGGGATTGTGACTCCATAGGGTTAATAAAGTGATTGTGACCCAATAGGGTTAATAAAGTGATTGTGACCCAATAGGGTTAATAAAGTGATTGTGACCCAATAGGGTTAATAAAGTGATTGTGACCCAATAGGTTTAATAAAGTGATTGTGACCCAATAGGGTTAATAAAGTGATTGTGACCCAATGTTTATAAAGTGATTGTGAATAAGGTTTAATAAATTGATTGTGACCCAATAGGTTTAATAAAGTTATTGTGACCCAAAGGTTTATAAACCCAATAGTTAATAAAGTGATTGTAATAAAGTGATTGTGACCCCATAGGTTTAATAAAGTGATTGTGACCCCCAATAGGGTTAATAAAGTGATTGTGACCCCATAGGGTTAATAAAGCGATTGTGACCCAATAGGGTTAATAAAGTGATTGTGACTCCATAGGTTTAATAAAGATTGGGACCCAATAGGGTTAATAAAGTGATTGTGACCCCCCAATAGGTTAATAAAGTTATTGTGACCCAATAGGGTTAATAAAGTGATTGTGACCCAATAGGTTTAATAAAGTGATTGTGACTCCAATAGGTTTAATAAAGTGATTGTGACCCCAGGTTAATAAATAGGGTGACCCAAAGGGTTAATAAAGTGATTGTGATAGGTTTAATAAAGTTATTGGGACCCAATAGGATTGTGACCCCATAGGCTTAATAAAGTTATTGTGACCCAATAGGTTTAATAAAAGTGATTAGGTTTAATAAAGTGATTGTGACCGAATAGGTTTAAATTGTGGGTTAATAAAGTGATTGTGACCCCGTAGGGTTAATAAAGTGATTGTGACCCAATAGGGTTAATAAAGTGATTGTGACCTAGGTTTAATAAAGCGATTGTGACCCAATAGGGTTAATGTGACCCCATAGGGTTAATTGTGACCCAATAGGGTTAATAAAGGGATTGTGACTCCATAGGGTTAATAAAGTGATTGTGATCCATAGGGTTAATAAAGTGATTGTGACCCAATAGGGTTAATAAAGTGATTGTGACCCAATAGGGTTAATAAGTGAGTGATTGTGACCCAATAGGTTTAATAAAGTGATTGTGACCCACAGGGTTAATAGTTATTGTGACCCCATAGGGTTTAAAGTGATTGTGACCCCTAGGGTTAATAAAGTGATTGTGACCCAATAGGTTTAATAAAGTGATTGTGACCCCATAGGTTTAATAAAGTGATTGTGACCCAATAGGGTTAATGAAGTGATTGTGACTCCATAGGGTTAATAAAGTGATTGTGACCCCATAGGTTTAATAAAGTGATTGTGACCCCATAGGGTTAATAAAGCTTTTGTGACCCAATAGGGTTAATAAAGCGTAGGGTTAATCGTGACCCCATAGGTTTAATAAAGTTATTGTGACCCAATAGGGTTAATAAAGTGATTGTGACCCCATAGGGTTAATAAAGTGATTGTGACCCCATAGGGTTAATAAAGTGATTGTGACCCCATAGGTTTAATAAAGATTGTGACCCCATATTGATTGTGACCCCATAGGTTTAATAAAGTTATTGTAACCCAATAGGTTTAATAAAGTGATTGTGACCCAATAGGGTTAATACAGTTTTTGTGACCCAATAGGGTTAATAAAGCGATTGTGACTCCATAGGGTTAATAAAGTGATTGTGATCCAATAGGGTTAATACAGGGATTGTGACCCATAGGGTTAATAAAGTGATTGTGACCCATAGGGTTAATAAAGTGATTGTGACCCAATAGGGTTAATAAAGTGATTGTGACCCAATAGGGTTAATAAAGTGATTGTGACCCAATAGGTTTAATAAAGTGATTGTGACCCAATAGGTTTAATAAAGTGATTGTGACCCAATAGGGTTAATGAAGTGATTGTGACCCAATAGGTTTAATAAAGTGATTGTGACCCCATAGGTTTAATAAAGTGATTGTGACCCAATAGGTTTAATAAAGTGATTAATAGGGTTAACCCAATAAAGTGATTGTGACCCAATAGGTTTAATAAAGTGATTGTGACCCCATAGGTTAATAAAGTGATTGTGACCCCATAGGGTTAATAAAGTGATTGTGACCCAATAGGGTTAATAAAGTGATTGTGACCCAATAGGGTTAATAAAGCGATTGTGACTCCATATGTTTAATAAAGTTATTGGGACCCAATAGGGTTAATAAAGTGATTGTGACCCCATAGGTTTAATAAAGTTATTGTGACCAATGGGGTTAATAAAGTGATTGTGAATAATAGGTTTAATAAAGTTAATTGGGACCCAATAGGTTTAATAAAGTGATTGTGACCCCATAGGTTTAATAAAGTGATTGTGACCCAATAGGGTTAATAAAGTGATTGTGACCCAATAGGGTTAATAAAGTGATTGTGACCCAATAGGTTTAATAAAGTGATTGTGACCCCATAGGTTTAATAAAGTGATTGTGACCCAATAGGGTTAATAAAGTGATTGTGACCCCGTAGGTTAATAAAGTGATTGTGACCCAATAGGGTTAATAAAGTGATTGTGACTCCATATGTTTAATAAAGTTATTGGGACCCAATAGGGTTAATAAAGTGATTGTGACCCCATAGGTTTAATAAAGTTATTGTGACCCAATAGGGTTAATAAAGTGATTGTGACTCCATAGGTTTAATAAAGTTATTGGGACCCAATAGGTTTAATAAAGTGATTGTGACCCCATAGGCTTAATAAAGTGATTGTGACCCAATAGGTTAATAAAGTGATTGTGACCCAATAGGATTAATAAAGTGATTGTGACCGAATAGGTTTAATAAAGTGATTGTGACCCCATAGGTTTAATAAAGTGATTGTGACCCAATAGGTTTAATAAAGTTATTGTGACCCCATAGGGTTAATAAAGTGATTGTGACCCCGTAGGGGTTAATAAAGCGATTGTGACCCAATAGGGTTAATAAAGTGATTGTGACCCCGTAGGGTTAATAAAGCGATTGTGACCCAATAGGGTTAATAAAGCGATTGTGACTCCATAGGGTTAATAAAGTGATTGTGATCCAATAGGGTTAATAAAGGGATTGTGACTCCATAGGGTTAATAAAGTGATTGTGACTCCATAGGGTTAATAAAGTGATTGTGACCCAATAGGGTTAATAAAGTGATTGTGACCCAATAGGCTTAATAAAGTGATTGTGACCCAATAGGCTTAATAAAGTGATTGTGACTCCATAGGGTTAATAAAGTGATTGTGACCCCATAGGTTTAATAAAGTGATTGTGACTCCATAGGGTTATTGTGATAGGGTTAATAAAGTGATTGTGACCCAATAGGTTTAATAAAGTGATTGTGACCCCATAGGTTTAATAAAGTTATTGTGACCCCATAGGGTTAATGAAGTGATTGTGACTCCATAGGGTTAATAAAGTGATTGTGACCCCATAGGTTTAATAAAGTTATTGTGACCCCATAGGGTTAATAAAGCTTTTGTGACCCAATAGGGTTAATAAAGCGATCGTGACCCCATAGGTTTAATAAAGTTATTGTGACCCAATAGGTTAATAAAGTGATTGTGACCCCATAGGGTTAATAAAGTGATTGTGACCCCATAGGGTTAATAAAGTGATTGTGACCCCATAGGTTTAATAAAGCGATTGTGACCCCATAGGTTTAATAAAGTTATTGTAACCCAATAGGTTTAATAAAGTGATTGTGACCCAATAGGGTTAATACAGTTTTTGTGACCCAATAGGTTAATAAAGCGATTGTGACTCCATAGGGTTAATAAAGTGATTGTGATCCAATAGGGTTAATACAGGGATTGTGACTCCATAGGGTTAATAAAGTGATTGTGACTCCATAGGGTTAATAAAGTGATTGTGACCCAATAGGGTTAATAAAGTGATTGTGACCCAATAGGGTTAATAAAGTGATTGTGACCCAATAGGTTTAATAAAGTGATTGTGACCCAATAGGTTTAATAAAGTGATTGTGACCCAATAGGGTTAATGAAGTGATTGTGACCCAATATGTTTAATAAAGTGATTGTGACCCCATAGGTTTAATAAAGTGATTGTGACCCAATAGGTTTAATAAAGTTATTGGGACCCAATAGGGTTAATAAAGTGATTGTGACCCAATAGGTTTAATAAAGTGATTGTGACCCCATAGGTATAATAAAGTGATTGTGACCCCATAGGGTTAATAAAGTGATTGTGACCCCGTAGGGTTAATAAAGACCCAATAGGATTGTGACCCAATAGGGTTAATAAAGCGATTGTGACTCCATATGTTTAATAAAGTTATTGGGACCCAATAGGGTTAATAAAGTGATTGTGACCCCATAGGTTTAATAAAGTTATTGTGACCCAATGGGGTTAATAAAGTGATTGTGACTCCATAGGTTTAATAAAGTAATTGTGACCCAATAGGTTTAATAAAGTGATTGAGACCCCATAGGCTTAATAAAGTTATTGTGACCCAATAGGGTTAATAAAGTGATTGTGACCCAATAGGGTTAATAAAGTGATTGTGACCGAATAGGTTTAATAAAGTGATTGTGACCCCATAGGTTTAATAAAGTGATTGTGACCCCATAGGGTTAATAAAGTGATTGTGACCCCGTAGGGTTAATAAAGCGATTGTGACCCAATAGGGTTAATAAAGCGATTGTGACTCCATATGTTTAATAAAGTTATTGGGACCCAATAGGGTTAATAAAGTGATTGTGACCCCATAGGTTTAATAAAGTTATTGTGACCCAATGGGGTTAATAAAGTGATTGTGACTCCATAGGTTTAATAAAGTTATTGGGACCCAATAGGTTTAATAAAGTGATTGTGACCCCATAGGCTTAATAAAGTTATTGTGACCCAATAGGGTTAATAAAGTGATTGTGACCCAATAGGATTAATAAAGTGATTGTGACCGAATAGGTTTAATAAAGTGATTGTGACCCCATAGGTTTAATAAAGTGATTGTGACCCAATAGGTTTAATAAAGTTATTGTGACCCCATAGGGTTAATAAAGTGATTGTGACCCCGTAGGGTTAATAAAGCGATTGTGACCCAATAGGGTTAATAAAGTGATTGTGACCCCGTAGGGTTAATAAAGCGATTGTGACCCAATAGGGTTAATAAAGCGATTGTGACTCCATAGGGTTAATAAAGTGATTGTGATCCAATAGGGTTAATAAAGGGATTGTGACTCCATAGGGTTAATAAAGTGATTGTGACTCCATAGGGTTAATAAAGTGATTGTGACCCAATAGGGTTAATAAAGTGATTGTGACCCAATAGGCTTAATAAAGTGATTGTGACCCAATAGGCTTAATAAAGTGATTGTGACTCCATAGGGTTAATAGAGTGATTGTGACCCCATAGGTTTAATAAAGTGATTGTGACCCCATAGGGTTAATAAAGTTATTGTGACCCCATAGGGTTAATAAAGTGATTGTGACTCCATAGGGTTAATAGAGTGATTGTGACCCAATAGGTTTAATAAAGTGATTGTGACCCCATAGGTTTAATAAAGTTATTGTGACCCCATAGGGTTAATGAAGTGATTGTGACTCCATAGGGTTAATAAAGTGATTGTGACCCCATAGGTTTAATAAAGTTATTGTGACCCCATAGGGTTAATAAAGCTTTTGTGACCCAATAGGGTTAATAAAGCGATCGTGACCCCATAGGTTTAATAAAGTTATTGTGACCCAATAGGGTTAATAAAGTGATTGTGACCCCATAGGGTTAATAAAGTGATTGTGACCCCATAGGGTTAATAAAGTGATTGTGACCCCATAGGTTTAATAAAGCGATTGTGACCCCATAGGTTTAATAAAGTTATTGTAACCCAATAGGTTTAATAAAGTGATTGTGACCCAATAGGGTTAATACAGTTTTTGTGACCCAATAGGGTTAATAAAGCGATTGTGACTCCATAGGGTTAATAAAGTGATTGTGATCCAATAGGGTTAATACAGGGATTGTGACTCCATAGGGTTAATAAAGTGATTGTGACTCCATAGGGTTAATAAAGTGATTGTGACCCAATAGGGTTAATAAAGTGATTGTGACCCAATAGGGTTAATAAAGTGATTGTGACCCAATAGGTTTAATAAAGTGATTGTGACCCAATAGGTTTAATAAAGTGATTGTGACCCAATAGGGTTAATGAAGTGATTGTGACCCAATATGTTTAATAAAGTGATTGTGACCCCATAGGTTTAATAAAGTGATTGTGACCCAATAGGTTTAATAAAGTTATTGGGACCCAATAGGGTTAATAAAGTGATTGTGACCCAATAGGTTTAATAAAGTGATTGTGACCCCATAGGTATAATAAAGTGATTGTGACCCCATAGGGTTAATAAAGTGATTGTGACCCCGTAGGGTTAATAAAGCGATTGTGACCCAATAGGGTTAATAAAGCGATTGTGACTCCATATGTTTAATAAAGTTATTGGGACCCAATAGGGTTAATAAAGTGATTGTGACCCCATAGGTTTAATAAAGTTATTGTGACCCAATGGGGTTAA
>NW_027038326.1:10000-15000 GCF_034236695.1 Oncorhynchus nerka | reverse complement strand
AATCGGAAAGGGATTCATCAGAGAAAATGACTTTACCCGAGTCCTCAGCAGTCCAATCCCTGTACCTTTTGCAGAATATCAGTCTGTCCCTTGTGTTTTCCTGGAGAGAAGTGGCTTCTTTGCTGCTCTTCTTGACACCAGGCCATCCTCCAAAAGTCTTCGCCTGACTTTGCATGCAGATGCACTCACACCTGCCTGCTGCCATTCCTGAGCAGACTCTGTACTGGTGGTTCCCTGATCCCGCAGCTGAATCTACTTTAGGAGACGGTCCTGGCGCTTGCTGGACTTTCTTGGGCGCCCTGAAGTCTTCTTCACAACAATTGAACCGCTCTCCTTTGAACCCTTCTTGATGATCTGATAAATGGTTGATTTAGGTGCAATCTTACTGGCAACAATGTCCTTGCCTGTGAAGCCCTTTTGTGCAAAGCAATGATGACGGCACGTGTTTCCTTGCAGGTAACCATGATTGACAGAGGAAGAACAATGACTCCAAGCACCACCCTCCTTTTGAAGCTTCCAGTCTGTTATTCGAACTCAATCAGCATGACAGAGTGATCTCCAGCCTTGTCCTCGTCAACACTCACACCTGTGGTAACGAGAAAATCACTGACATGATGTCAGCTGGTCCTTTTTGTGGCAGGGCTGAAATGCAGTGGAAATGTTTTTGGGGGATTCAGTTCATTTGCAAGGCGCAGAGGGACTTTGCAATTAATTGCAATTCATCTGATCACTTCATAACATTCTGGAGTATATGTGAATTGCCATCATACAAACTGAGGCAGCAGACTTTGTGAAAAGTAATATTTGTGTCTGTCACGCCCTGGCCATAGAGAGGCTTTTATTCTCTATTTTGGTTAGGCCAGGGTGTGACTAGGGTGGGCATTCTATGTTCATTTTCTATGTTTTGGATTTCTGTGTTGTTTGGCCTGGTGTGGTTCTCAATCAGAGGCAGCTGTCTATCGTTGTCTCTGATTGAGAACCATACTTAGGTAGCCTTTTCCCACCTGTGTGGTGTGGGTAGTTATTTTCTGTTTAGTGTGTTTCGCACCTGACGGAGCTGTTTCAGTTGTGCTTTTGTTGCTTGTTGTATAGTGTTCAGTTTTACCATTAAAATGACGAACACGTACCACGCTGCACCTTGGTCCTCATCTTCTTCCACCAACGGCCGTTACAGTGTCATTCCCAAAACTTTTGGCCACGACTGTAATTGTAAACAAACACAGTTAAGTTTCAAAACGTGGTTAAAACTGTATTTGATAAGATGTACGGTTAGTCCTTGCATCCATAGCTCTGTCTTACATAAAACAAGTGGAGGGGTGGCCGATTTTTTAAAATCCCGGATTACACCTTTAAGGAGTGTACATTGACATTTGGGATTATAACACTGCAAAAATTTGTTTGGCAAATCCAACCAACCATTGCGTTCACCTTTTCAGTTGCCAAGGAGACAATAATAGTTCTAAATCCATATCATCATCCACCGAGTCTCCCAGTCTCACCTTGTCTTGTGCTGGTCTACAGTGCAGAGGTGTGTAATCCAGGGGGAGAGGGTGACTGGTTGTCTCTTGTGTGTAGGGAGGGGCTGCCGTTGGGGGTAGTGAGTGGTTTAATTAGAGCGAGTGCCTGGGTCTCCGCCTGGTCCCTCGTCCACATTACAACATGCTGCCAGGGGTTAACTGGACTGATAAATGGGCCCTGACACACACACACACACACACACACACACACACACACACACACACACACACACACACACACACACACACACACACACACACACACACACACAGAATACATCTGTTTAGTCAAACGACCCTCACACTCTCACTCATGCATCCATACACTGCAGTCAGACGTGTACACACATACTTTTACCTGGTCCTCTGTGGTCAGCCTGTAAAACGGTAATTGAAAGATGCCCAAACGAGCGCTCGTTAAGTCCCTGATTGGGTAGCAGCCTTAATGACCCCGGCCCAGCGCCGTGACCTCTGGTGACTGGGCGTAAAAGTGGAACTACCGTCTCCATTAGGTTTGAGTGTCTGCATCTGTCTAGGATAACTCTCTCACCTCATCTCTCTCCTACTAATCAGACTTCATGTTATTTTCTGTTGACAGTACAGAATTCAGATTTGAATACTTTTCGGAACCTTTGTCTTGCTTACATTATAATATATTGGAATACATTTTTAGCGTAAATCATGAAATGAAAACAGAACAATCCCTTGCTCTGGTTGCGAGGATTTGTGTGTGAGTGCATGTGTGTGTGCATACATGTGTGTGTTACAGAGACGTGCCACTAGTGTGTGTTTCTTCATAAATCATGTGTCTTAATCAAAGGAGGCCTGGGCCATTAATAACAGTGTGGTTGGCCTGACGACAGAGCACAATGTAGCATAATGGAACTATTTATTCCATAATGCTGCATTGTCACCGCAGCCACCAGGAAGGGGACAGAGGGAGGAGGGGAGGGGAGGGGAAAGGGAGAGGGAGAGGGAGAGGGGAGGGGAGGGGGAAAGGGAGAGGGAGAGGGAGAGGGAGAGGGAGAGGGGAGGAGGGGAGAGAAAGGAAAGAGCAACGGGAGAGGGAGAGGGGAGGGGAGGAGAAGAGGGGAGATAAAGGGGGTTGAAAGGTAAGTTAGGGTTATGATGGGGAGAGAAATAAATGGAGGAAAAGTGAGAGAGAGGGATGAAGAACGAATGGGAGAAAAATCAAACACAAGCTTGGGGTTTGAGGTGTGGGATGAGAGCACAAGGTTGTGGTTTGAGGTGACGGATGAGAGCACAAGGTTGGGGTTTGAGGTGTGGGATGAGAGCACAAGGTTGGGGTTTGAGGTGTGGGATGAGAACACAAGGTTGGGGTTTGAGGTGAGGGATGAGAGCACAAGGTTAGGGTTTGAGGTGTGGGATGAGAACACAAGGTTGGGGTTTGAGGTGAGGGATGAGAGCACAAGGTTGGGGTTTGAGGTGAGGGATGAGAGCCCAAGGTTGGGGTTTGAGGTGAGGGATGAGAGCACAAGGTTGGGGTTTGATGTGAGGGATGAGAGCACAAGGTTGGGATTTGATGTGAGGGATGAGAGAAAGAAGAAGGAGGGAAGGGTCAGAGAGCGACATAAGGAGAGTGAACAGGACAGAGAGGTGGCAGGGGGAGGAGGGAGGCAAAAGGGGAACAGAGTTTTAATTAGCTATTGAAGTTTCATGTTGGGCGAGGAGCGGGACAGGGCGGGAGATACATCTTCTATTGACAGCTGCAGCCTTTCAGCTTGTCACCAGGCCTGACAGAACAGGCAATTCTAGGATTTCTAATTCCTTAGTTAGCTCCACTCCTCGCTCCAGTCCCATCCTGCCCTGGTACCGCTGGACCACCTCCTGAACAGAAACACATAGTAACACAACACCGGCTCGGCCTGGACAGAGAGGAGAGGTGTAGTGAAGCTAGAGGTGACACAGGACAAATAGGCATTAAATAGAGATTCATAGCAGTGTTATAACAGTGTTATAGCAGTGTTATAACAGTGTTGAAGCAGCGTTATAGCAGTGTTATAGCAGCGTTATAGCAGCGTTATAGCAGTGTTATAGCAGCGTTATAGCAGTGTTATAACAGTGTTATAGCAGTGTTATAGCAGTGTTATAACAGTGTTATAACAGCGTTATAGCAGTGTTATAGCAGTGTTATAGCAGCGTTATAGAAGTGTTATAGAAGCGTTATAGCAGCGTTATAAAAGCATTATAGCAGTGTTATAACAGTGTTATAGCAGCGTTATAGCAGCGTTATAGCAGTGTTATAGCAGCGTTATAGCAGTGTTATAGCAGTGTTATAGCAGCGTTATAGAAGCGTTATAGCAGCGTTATAGCAGCGTTATAGAAGTGTTATAGCAGCGTTATAGCAGCGTTATAGCAGTGTTATAGCAGCGTTATAGCAGCGTTATAGCAGCGTTATAGCAGCGTTATAGCAGCGTTATAGAAGTGTTATAGCAGCGTTATAGCAGCGTTATAGAAGCGTTATAGCAGCGTTATAGCAGAGTTATAGCAGTGTAATAGCAGAGTTATAGCAGTGTTATAGCAGCGTTATAGCAGCGTTATAGCAGCGTTATAGAAGCGTTATAGCAGCGTTATAGCAGAGTTATAGCAGCGTTATCGAAGTGTTATAGCAGTGTTATAGCAGTGTTATAGCAGTGTTATAGCAACGTTATAGCAGTGTTATAGCAGTGTTATAGCAACGTTATAGCAGAGTTATAGCAGTGTAATAGCAGTGTTATAGCAGCGTTATAGCAGCGTTATAGCAGCGTTATAGCAGTGTTATAGCAGTGTTATAGAAGCATTATAGAAGCGTTATAGCAGCGTTATAGCAGTGTTATAGCAGTGTTATAGCAGCGTTATAGCAGCGTTATAGCAGTGTTATAGCAGCGTTATAGCAGCGTTATAGCAGTGTTATAGCAGCGTTATAGCAGCGTTATAGAAGCGTTATAGAAGCGTTATAGCAGCGTTATAGCAGAGTTATAGCAGTGTTATAGCAGCGTTATAGCAGTGTTATAGCAGAGTTATAGCAGTGTTATAGCAGTGTTATAGCAGAGTTATAGCAGTGTTATAGCAGCGTTATAGAAGCGTTATAGCAGTGTTATAGCAGCGTTATAGAAACGTTATAGAAGCGTTATAGCAGAGTTATAGCAGTGTTATAGCAGCGTTATAGCAGTGTTATAGCAGCGTTATAGCAGTATTATAGCAGCGTTATAGCAGTGTTATAGCAGAGTTATAGCAGCGTTATAGAAGCGTTATAGCAGCGTTATAGCAGTGTTATAGCAGCGTTATAGCAGCGTTATAGCAGAGTTATAGCAGTGTTATAGCAGCGTTATAGCAGTGTTATAGCAGAGTTATAGCAGCGTTATAGCAGCGTTATAGCAGTGCCCTGTACTAGTCTTACCATAATAACATCTCCATCACTACCATTGTGTCATATTTGCAGGTTGAATTCACGTTGGTTGGCAATTCAATCAAATATCAACC
>NW_027038326.1:0-5000 GCF_034236695.1 Oncorhynchus nerka | reverse complement strand
TTGTATAGGAGCCATAAAAATACAGACTGTTAGCTGGAAGAACCCATTAAATGGCCATAAAGATCACCAGCTGCCCTGATAGGCTGAAAGGAGCTTTTGTTACCTGGGAAAAAACCCCAGGAGAGACAGGAGAGAGGACGGCAGGAGAAAAGGAAGGAGGGCAAGAGGAAGGGAAGGAGGGGAGCAGATATGGGAGAGAGGGAGGTAGTGTGGGGGAGAGAGGGAGGTAGTGTGGGGAGAGAGGGAGGTAGTGTGGGAGAGAGGAGCTAGTATGGGAGAGAGGGAGCTAGTATGGGAGAGAGGGAGGCAGTGTGGGAGAGAGGGAGGTAGTGTGGGGGAGAGGGAGGTAGTGTGGGAGAGAGGGAGGTAGTGTAGGAGAGGGGGCAGTGTGGGAGAGAGGGAGGTAGTGTGGGAGAGAGGGAGGTAGTGTGGGAGAGAGGGAGGTAGTGTGGGTCAGAGGGAGGTCATGTGGGAGAGAGGGAGGCAGTGTGGGGAGAGAGGAGACAGTGTGGGGGAGAGGGAGATAGTGTGGGAGAGAGGGAGGTAGTGTGGGAGAGAGGGGGTAGTGTGGCAGAGAGGAGGTAGTGTGGGAGAGAGGGAGGTAGTGTGGGAGAGACGGAGGCAGTGTGGGAGAGAGGGTGGTCGTGTGGGAGAGAAGGAGGCAGTGTGGGAGAGAGGGAGACAGTGTGGGAGAGAGGGAGATAGTGGGGAGAGAGGGAGGCAGTGTGGGGAGAGAGGGGGCAGTGAGGGGAGAGAGGGAGGCAGTGTGGGAGAGAGGGAGGTCATGTGGAAGAGGGAGGCAGTGGGAGAGGGAGGAGAGGAGGCAGTGTGGGAGAGAGAGAGAGAGGGAGGCAGAGTGTGGGAGAGAGGGAGGCAGTGTGGAGAGAGGGAGGTCAGTGTGGGAGAGAGGGAGGCAGTGTGGGAGAGAGGGAGACAGTGTGGGAGATGGAGGCAGTGTGGGAGAGAGGGAGAGTGTGGGGAGAGAGGAGGAGTGTGGGGGAGAGGGAGGCAGTGTGGGAGAGAGGGAGACAGTGTGGGGAGAGAGGGAGATAGTGGGGAGAGAGGGAGGAGTAGTGGGAGAGAGGGAGGCAGTGTGGGAGAGAGGGAGACAGTGTGGGGAGAGGGAGATAGTGTGGGGGAGAGGGAGGAGGAGTGTGGGGAGAGAGGGAGGAGTGTGGGAGAGAGGGAGGTCATGTGGGAGAGAGGGAGGCAGTGTGGGGAGAGGGAGGCAGTGTGGGGAGAGGAGACAGTGTGGGAGAGAGGGAGACAGTGTGGGAGAGAGGGAGAGGCAGTGTGGGAGAGAGGGAGGCAGTGTGGGAGAGAGGGAGGCAGTGTGGAAGAGAGAGGAGTGTGGGAGAGAGGGAGGCAGTGTGGAAGAGAGGGAGGTGGGGAGAGAGGGTGGTGTGGGAGATAGGGAGGCAGTGTGGGAGAGAGGGAGACAGTGTGGGAGAGGGAGGTCGTGTGGGAGAGAGGGAGGTCGTGTGGGGGAGAGGGGAGGTCGTGTGGGGAGAGGGAGGTCAGTGTGGGGAGAGAGGGAGGCAGTGTGGAGAGAGAGGGAGGCAGTGTGGGGAGAGAGGGAGGTCGTGTGGGAGAGAGGGAGGTAGTGGGGAGAGGGAGGTGTGGGGGAGGGAGGCAGTGGGGAGAGAGGGAGGCAGTGTGGGAGAGAGGGAGTGTGGGGAGAGGGAGATAGTGGGGAGAGGGAGGTCATGTGGGAGAGAGGGAGTGGCAGTGTGGGAGAGAGTGGGAGAGGCAGTGTGAGGAGGAGGCAGTGGGGGAGCAGTGTGGGAGAGGAGACAGTGTGGGGAGGCAGTGTGGGAGAGAGGGAGACAGTGTGGAGAGAGAGGGGATAGTGTGGCAGAGAGGGAGGTAGTGTGGGAGAGAGGGAGGTAGTGTGGGAGAGAGGGAGGTAGTGTGGGAGAGAGGGAGGTAGTGGGAGAGAGGGAGGCAGTGTGGGAGAGGGTGGGGAGAGGGGAGGCAGTGTGGGAGAGGGAGGTCAGTGTGGGAGAGAGGGAGACAGTGTGGGAGAGAGGAGAGGGAGTGTGGGAGAGAGGGAGGCAGTGTGGGGGAGTGTGGGAGAGAGGGAGGCAGTGTGGGAGAGAGGAGGTCAGTGTGGGAGAGAGGGAGATGGGAGAGAGGAGCAGTGTGGGAGAGAGGGAGGCAGTGTGGAGAGAGGGAGGTAGTGTGGGGAGAGGAGGCAGTGTGGGAGAGAGGGAGGTCAGTGTGGGAGAGGAGGCAGTGTGGGGGAGGAGCAGTGTGGAGAGATGGAGGCAGTGTGGAAGGAGGAGGTGTGGGGAGAGAGGGAGGCAGTGTGGGAGAGAGGGAGACAGTGTGGGAGAGAGGGAGATAGTGTGGGAGAGAGGGAGGCAGTGAGAGATGGGAGGCAGAGTGGGAGAGAGGGAGGCAGTGTGGGGGAGAGAGGGAGACAGTGTGGGAGAGAGGGAGGTAGTGTGGGAGAGAGGGAGGCAGTGTGGGAGAGAGGAGGCAGTGTGGGACAGAGGGAGAGATAGTGTGGGGAGAGAGGTGTGGGAGGAGAGGGTAGTGGGGAGAGGGAGGTAGTGTGGGGAGAGCAGTGTGGGGGGAGGACAGTGTGGGAGAGAGGGAGGTGTGGGAGAGAGGGAGGCAGTGTGGGGAGAGAGGGAAGTAGTGTGGGGGGAGGAGGGGGAGGGTCGTGTGGGAGAGAGGGAGGTAGTGTGGGAGAGAGGGGGCAGTGTGGGGAGAGAGGGAGGTAGTGTGGGGAGAGGGAGGTAGTGTGGGAGAGAGGGAGGCAGTGTGGGAGAGAGGAGGTAGTGTGGGAGAGAGGGGGAGGTAGTGTGGGAGAGATGGGGGAGGGCAGTGTGGGAGAGAGGGTGGTCGGGTGGGAGAGAGGAGGCAGTGTGGGAGAGAGGGAGACAGTGTGGGAGAGAGGGATAGTGTGGGAGAGAGGGAGTGTGGGAGGGGGCAGTGTGGGAGGAGGCAGTGTGGGAGAGGGGAGGTCATGGGAGAGAGGAGGCAGTGTGAGAGAAAGGAGGCAGTGTGGGAGAGAGGGAGGCAGTGTGGAAGAGAGGGAGGTCATGTGGGAGAGAGAGGAGGCAGTGTGGGAGAGAGGGAGACAGTGTGGGAGAGAGGGAGATAGTGTGGGAGAGAGGGAGGCATGGAGAGAGGGAGTGGGGAGAGGGAGGCAGTGTGGGAGGAGGTCAGAGAGAGGAGGCAGTGTGGGAGAGAGGAGACAGTGTGGGAGAGAGGAGATAGTGTGGGAGAGAGGGAGCAGTGTGGGGAGAGGGAGGCAGCAGGGAGGAGGTAGTGTGGGGGAGAGAAGAGAGGGAGGTAGTGTGGGGAGAGGGGCAGTGTGGGAGAGAGGAGGTCAGTGTGGGAGAGAGGAGGCAGTGGGAGAGAGGGAGGTCAGTGTGGGAGAGAGGAGGAGGCAGTGTGGGGGAGAGAGGAGACAGTGTGGGAGGAGAGAGGAGGCAGTGTGGGAGAGAGGGAGGTAGTGGGAGAGAGGAGGCAGTGTGGGGAAGAGGGAGGCAGTGGGAGAGAGGGAGGCAGTGTGGAAGAGAGGGAGGTGTGGGAGAGAGGGAGGCAGTGTGTGGGAGAGAGGAGGCAGTGTGGACAGAGGGAGGCAGTGTGGGGAGAGAGGGAGACAGTGTGGGAGAGAGGGAGATGTGTGGGGAGAGAGGGAGGTCATGTGGGAGGGGGAGTGTGGGAGAGAGGAAGGTAGTGTGGGAGAGGGAGGTAGTGTGGGAGAGAGGAGGCAGTGTGGGAGAGAGGGAGGCAGTGTGGGAGAGAGGGAGGCAGTGTGGGGAGAGAGGGAGACAGTGTGGGGAGAGGGAGGTCATGGGGAGAGAGGGAGGCAGTGTGGGAGAGAGGAGGCAGTGGGAGAGGAGACAGTGGGAGAGAGGAGATAGTGTGGGGGAGAGGGAGGCAGTGTGGGAGAGAGGGTAGTGTGGCAGAGAGGGAGGTAGTGTGGGAGAGAGGGGGCAGGTGGGAGAAGGGAGGCAGTGGGGAGAGAGGGGAGGCAGTGTGGGAGAGGGAGGTCATGTGGGAGAGAGGGAGGACAGTGTGGGAGAGAGGAGGGAGAGACAGTGTGGGAGAGAGAGGGAGATAGTGTGGGGGGAGGCAGTGTGGGAGAGATGGGGGAGATAGTGTGGGAGAGAGGGGAGTGTGGGAGAGGGAGGCAGTGTGGGGAGAGGGAGATGTGGGAGGAGGGTGGGAGAGAGGAGGCAGTGTGGCAGATGTGGGAGGGGAGTAGTGTGGGGGAGAGAGGGAGCCAGTGTGTGGAGAGAGGGAGGTAGTGTGGGAGAGAGGGAGGCAGTGTGGGAGAGAGGGAGGCAGTGTGGAAGAGAGGAGGCAGGTCGTGTGGAGAGAGGGAGACAGTGTGGGAGAGAGGAGGCAGTGTGGGAGAGAGGGAGGTCGTGTGGAAGAGAGGGAGGCAGTGTGGGGGGAGATAGGGAGTTGGGAGAGGGGAGGTCATGTGGGAGAGAGGGGGAGTGTGGGAGAGGGAGGCAGTGTGGGGGAGAGTGTGGGGGAGGTCGTGTGGAAGAGAGAGGGGAGGTCGTGTGGGGAGAGGGAGGTAGTGGGGGAGAGAGGGAGGCAGTGTGGGAGAGAGGGAGGCAGTGTGGGAGAGAGGGAGGCAGTGGGGGAGAGAGGAGACAGTGTGGGAGAGAGGGGGAGAGAGGAGGTAGTGGGGAGAGAGGGAGGTAGTGTGGCAGAGAGGGAGGTAGGAGAGAGGGAGGTCGTGTGGGAGAGGGAAGCAGTGAGGGAGAGCAGGGGTGGGAGAGAGGGAGGCAGTGTGGGGAAGAGAGGGAGGCAGTGTGGGAGAGAGGGAGGTAGTGTGGGAGAGAGGGAGGAGTGTGGGAGAGAGGGGAGGTCATGGGAGAGAGGGAGGCAGTGTGGGAGAGAGGGAGGCAGTGTGGGAGAGAGGAGACAGGAGAGAGGGAGGCAGGGGGAGAGGGAGGTAGTGTGGGAGAGAGGGAGGGGGAGATAGGGAGGTAGTGGGAGAGAGGAGGTAGTGTGGGAGAGAGGGG
>NW_027038325.1:27500-29129 GCF_034236695.1 Oncorhynchus nerka | reverse complement strand
AACAGAGATCCAGCATGTTGGTTGTGGTTAACACAGTGACAACTAAACAGATCCAGCATGTTGGTTGTGGTTAACACAGTGACAACTAAACAGAGATCCAACATGTTGGTTGTGGTTAACACAGTGACAACTAAACAGAGATCCAGCATGTTGGTTGTGGTTAACACAGTGACAACTAAACAGAGATCCAACATGTTGGTTGTGGTTAACACAGTGACAACTAAACAGAGATCCAACATGTTGGTTGTGGTTAACACAGTGACAACTAAACAGAGATCCAACATGTTGGTTGTGGTTAACACAGTGACAACTAAACAGAGATCCAACATGTTGGTTGTGGTTAACACAGTGACAACTAAACAGAGATCCAACATGTTGGTTGTGTTTAACACATTATTTCTTGAAGGTCATATGTTCTCTTTTATTCATTATCTCTTAGAAAACAAATATTTACTAACAGACACATCCAAACAGTCAGGTGATTTAATGCATCACATGAATATGTAGTCGTGATTTATATTTTTCACCTTTTGTCCATAATAATAATAATAATAATAATAATATAATATAATAATAATAATAATAACAATATAATATATAATAATATTAATAATAATGTCTCACTTTCTCCTATAATAATTTCTCTCATTCTAGTGTGTTGTTTTGTTCAACAGGTATGATATTATGATGCTGTTACTGAATTCAGTTCATAATATTAATGTTAAGAAAAGTCTGTTCAGTGGTTTAATACCAAATTACACAGGAAGCAGGAGCTCATTGGAATTTAGAAAACAACAAATGTTCTGATATTCTGAAAGACGACTTACAATTTATACATAAAAAATATACAAATTGTAAAATAACCTCAATATACGATGTATGAACAACATGTTATTGAATGTGACTTGACTACACCCAGTTAGCTATATGAACAACATGTTATTGAATGTGACTTGACTAAACCCAGTTAGCTATATGAACAACATGTTATTGAATGTGACTTGACTACACCCAGTTAGCTATATGAACAACATGTTATTGAATGTGACTTGACTACACCCAGTTAGCTATATGAACAACATGTTATTGAATGTGACTTGACTACACCCAGTTAGCTATATGAACAACATGTTATTGAATGTGACTTGACTACACCCAGTTAGCTATATGAACAACATGTTATTGAATGTGACTTGACTCCACCCAGTTAGCTATATGAACAACATGTTATTGAATGTGACTTGACTACACCCAGTTAGCTATATGAACAATATGTTATTGAATGTGACTTGACTACACCCAGTTAGCTATATGAACAACATGTTATTGAATGTGACTTGACTACACCCAGTTAGCTATATGAACAACATGTTATTGAATGTGACTTGACTACACCCAGTTAGTTACCTTCCTGATGACAAGTGTCTCTGTATCTATATTCTAGGTACAGTTGATCTTTGGATGTAATAATATCTGGTCAAAGTCTAGTGACACAACACCATAGTATATCATAAACATAACAGCAGTTTAACCTTTGGTCAGTAAAGGCCAAGGCATATTATAACATGTAGAATCATTATGATGGATCCAGGTTCATATTATAACATGTAGAATCATTATGATGATCCA
>NW_027038325.1:0-22500 GCF_034236695.1 Oncorhynchus nerka | reverse complement strand
ATACCCACTACCCCAGAGAATAGTTATGGTATTGATACCCACTACCCCAGAGAATAGTTACGGTATTGATACCCACTTCCCCAGGGAATAGTTATGGTATTGATACCCACTTCCCCAGGGAATAGTTATGGTATTGATACCCACTTCCCCAGGGAATAGTTATGGTATTGATACCCACTACCCCAGAGAATATTTATGGTATTGATACCCACTACCCCAGAGAATAGTTATGGTATTGATACCCACTACCCCAGAGAATATTTATGGTATTGATACCCACTACCCCAGAGAATAGTTATGGTATTGATACCCACTACCCCAGAGAATAGTTATGGTATTGATACCCACTACCCCAGAGAATAGTTATGGTATTGATACCCACTACCCCAGAGAATAGTTATGGTATTGATACCCACTACCCCAGAGAATAGTTATGGTATTGATACCCACTTCCCCAGAGAATAGTTATGGTATTGATACCCACTTCCCCAGGGAATAGTTATGGTATTGATACCCACTACCCCAGAGAATAGTTATGGTATTGATACCCACTTCCCCAGAGAATAGTTATGGTATTGATACCCACTACCCCAGAGAATAGTTATGGTATTGATACCCACTTCCCCAGAGAATAGTTATGGTATTGATACCCACTTCCCCAGGGAATAGTTATGGTATTGATACCCACTTCCCCAGGGAATAGTTATGTTACCCTAACCCTGTTTTCTCTGTTTACAGGACTAGAAGTCTGGTTAAAACACATCAATACAGAATGAATTATATATCCTCACACTTAGACTCAATCAGGTCATACAGAGAATGAATTATATATCCTCACACTTAGACTCAATCAGGTCAGTACAGAGAATTAATTATATATCCTCACACTTAGACTCAATCAGGTCAGTACAGAGAATGAATTATATATCCTCAAACTTAGAATCAATCAGGTCAGTACAGATAATTAATTATATATCCTCAAACTTAGACTCAATCAGGTCAGTACAGAGAATGAATTATATATCCTCAAACTTAGAATCAATCAGGTCAGTACAGAGAATTAATTATATATCTTCAAACCTTAGACTCAATCAGGTCAGTACAGAGAATGAATTATATATCCTCAAACCTTAGACTCATGTCCATCCATATGCTAGGTTTCAAACGAATCCAACACTAACCTAACCCTAACCCTAACCCAACCCTAAACCAACCTAACCCAACCTTAACTCAATCCTAACCCCACCCTAACCCTTTCACAACATTAACCCAAACCTAACCCAAACCTAACCCAACCCTACCCTACCCTACCGTACCCTACCGTACTGTACCCTAACACAACTCTACACTACCGTACCCTACCGTACTGTACCCTAACCCAACCCTAACCCAACCCAACCCTACCGAACCCTACCCTACTGTAACCTAACCCTACACCTAACCCAACCCTAACCCAACCCTACCCTACCCTACCCTACCCTACCGAGGCTAGCTGGTGGAGATATGTAGATAACAGAGACTATCTGGTGGAGATATGAAGATAACAGAGGCTAACTGGTGGAGATATGAAGAGAACAGAGGCTAACTGGTGGAGATATGAAGAGAACAGAGGCTAACTGGTGGAGATATGAAGAGAAC
Source organism: Oncorhynchus nerka (assembly GCF_034236695.1). Classification (NCBI taxonomy): domain Eukaryota; kingdom Metazoa; phylum Chordata; class Actinopteri; order Salmoniformes; family Salmonidae; genus Oncorhynchus; species Oncorhynchus nerka. Next base: position 20,862 of record NW_027038325.1, on the reverse strand, counting down.
AGAGGCTAGCTGGTGGAGATATGAAGATAACAGAGACTAGCTGGTGGAGATATGAAGATAACAGAGACTAGCTGGTGGAGATATGAAGAGAGACTAGCTGGTGGAGATATGAAGAGAGACTAGCTGGTGGAGATATGAAGAGAGACTAGCTGGTGGAGATATGAAGAGAACAGAGGCTAGCTGGTGGAGATATGAAGATAACAGAGGTTAGCTGGTGGAGATATGTGGAGAACAGAGACTAGCTGGTGGAGATATGTGGAGAACAGAGACTAGCTGGTGGAGATATGTGGAGAACAGAGACTAGCTGGTGGAGATATGTAGAGAACAGAGACTAGCTGGTGGAGATATGTAGATAACAGAGGCTAGCTGGTGGAGATATGAAGATAACAGAGACTAGCTGGTGGAGATATGAAGAGAGACTAGCTGGTGGAGATATGTAGAGAACAGAGGCTAACTGGTGGAGATATGAAGATAACAGAGACTAGCTGGTGGAGATATGAAGATAACAGAGGCTAGCTGGTGGAGATATGAAGATAACAGAGACTATCTGGTGGAGATATGTAGAGAACAGAGGCTAGCTGGTGGAGATATGAAGATAACAGAGGCTAGCTGGTGGAGATATGAAGATAACAGAGGCTAGCTGGTGGAGATATGTAGATAACAGAGGCTAACTGGTGGAGATATGAAGATAACAGAGACTAGCTGGTGGAGATATGTAGATAACAGAGACTAGCTGGTGGAGATATGAAGAGAGACTAGCTGGTGGAGATATGTAGAGAACAGAGGCTAACTGGTGGAGATATGAAGATAACAGAGACTAGCTGGTGGAGATATGTAGAGAACAGAGGCTAGCTGGTGGAGATATGTAGAGAACAGAGACTAGCTGGTGGAGATATGTAGAGAACAGAGGCTAGCTGGTGGAGATATGAAGAGAACAGAGGCTAGCTGGTGGAGATATGTAGAGAACAGAGACTAGCTGGTGGAGATATGAAGAGAGACTAGCTGGTGGAGATATGAAGATAACAGAGACTAGCTGGTGGAGATATGAAGAGAACAGAGGCTAGCTGGTGGAGATATGTAGATAACAGAGGCTAGCTGGTGGAGATATGAAGATAACAGAGACTAGCTGGTGGAGATATGTAGATAACAGAGGCTAGCTGGTGGAGATATGAAGAGAACAGAGGCTAGCTGGTGGAGATATGAAGGTAACAGAGGCTAGCTGGTGGAGATATGTAGATAACAGAGGCTAGCTGGTGGAGATATGTAGATAACAGAGGCTAGCTGGTGGAGATATGAAGATAACAGAGGCTTGCTGGTGGAGATATGGAGAGAACAGAGGCTAGCTGGTGGAGATATGAAGATAACAGAGACTAGCTGGTGAAGATATGAAGAGAACAGAGGCTAGCTGGTGGAGATATGAAGGTAACAGAGGCTAGCTGGTGGAGATATGTAGATAACAGAGACTATCTGGTGGAGATATGAAGATAACAGAGGCTAGCTGGTGGAGATATGAAGATAACAGAGGCTAGCTGGTGGAGATATGTAGAGAACAGAGGCTAGCTGGTGGAGATATGAAGAGAACAGAGACTAGCTGGTGGAGATATGTAGAGAACAGAGACTAGCTGGTGGAGATATGTAGAGAACAGAGACTAGCTGGTGGAGATATGAAGATAACAGAGACTAGCTGGTGGAGATATGAAGATAACAGAGACTAGCTGGTGGAGATATGTAGAGAACAAAGACTAGCTGGTGGAGATATGTAGATAACAGAGGCTAACTGGTGGAGATATGTAGAGAACAGAGACTAGCTGGTGGAGATATGTAGAGAACAGAGGCTATCTGGTGGAGATATGAAGATAACAGAGGCTAGCTGGTGGAGATATGTAGATAACAGAGACTAGCTGGTGGAGATATGTAGAGAACAGAGGCTAGCTGGTGGAGATATGAAGAGAGACTAGCTGGTGGAGATGTGTAGAGAACAGAGGCTAGCTGGTGGAGATATGAAGATAACAGAGGCTAGCTGGTGGAGATATGAAGAGAGACTAGCTGGTGGAGATGTGTAGAGAACAGAGGCTAGCTGGTGGAGATATGAAGATAACAGAGGCTAGCTGGTGGAGATATGAAGATAACAGAGACTAGCTGGTGGAGATATGTAGATAACAGAGGCTAGCTGGTGGAGATGTGTAGAGAACAGAGGCTAGCTGGTGGAGATATGAAGATAACAGAGGCTAGCTGGTGGAGATATGTAGATAACAGAGGCTAGCTGGAGCAGCAGCTACAATTCTATCAGCACAAAGAAGAAAACTGCCATTATCACTTGTTTGTACGCTCTGCCCCCACCATGACCTCACACACCTGCTAAACTCCCACAGAAACAAAAGAGTTTGTATTTTCCTATAAAGGCTGAGACTCAACTCTTGTTTAATGGGCTTTTGACTGTTGCACCTGTTGTGTGATTATTAACCAGATCCCTTTTTGCCAATCTTTGGAGGAATCTACAGTCTCTCTCTTCCTTTCTGGTTTGAATTTCCATGACAACTTCCTGTGAAGCAACGGAGAAAGAAAAGGAGAGATTAGTCTATATGGCTCCATCTCAAATCATTCTCTATGACACCCCACAGGGCAATACTATTTACCAGAGCCACATAGTACTGTGTGTGTACTATATATGGAATGCAGGTGTGACGGTGTTTGGACAAAGAGGAAAAATACCCTCCTCTAACACTGGAATTCCACACACATCAGCAGACAACAACGTTACTCTCCACACGCTTCCCTCTTGCTCACCTGGGATCTGTCTGCTCCACCCACAAACCACAAGTAATCCAGCGTCATGTACAAAGACAAGATTACTAGATGAAAAAAACATTAGATGATTAGTTCTCTTCCTCCTCCTCCTCCTCCTCCTCCTCTTGGTTATCCATGCAGCCTCCACAGGCAGACAGCACCCTCCAGTGGGTCTGCCAGGCTCTATCACAACATACAGCTGGGACCCGAGTTCATTAGGAAGCCAGTGGGTCTGCCAGGCTCTACCACAACATACAGCTGGGACCCCAGTTCATTAGGGAGCCAGTGGGTCTGCCAGGCTCTACCACAACATATAGCTAGGACCCCAGTTCATTAGGGAGCCAGTGGGTCTGCCAGGCTCTACCACAACATATAGCTGGGATCCCAGTTCATTAGGGAGCCAGTGGGTCTGCCAGGCTCTACCACGACATACAGCAGGGGCCCCAGTTCATTAGGGAGCCAGTGGTTCTGCCAGGCTCTACCACAACATATAGCTGGGACCCCAGTTCATTAGGGAGCCAGTGGGTCTGCCAGGCTCTACCACAACATATAGCTGGGACCCCAGTTCATTAGGGAGCCAGTGGGTCTGCCAGGCTCTACCACAACATACAGCTGGGACCCCAGTTCATTAGGGAGCCAGTGGGGCACTGGAAGTGCTCAGCAAAGTCTGGCGAGTTGGAGAGGGTGCCGATGAGGCTGTATTTTGGGGGGTTGTGGGGTCATGAGTCCCTCGTGGGCGCTCTCCGGGGTTCGCACGGCACACCACAACTGAGAGAAGAAATAAGACAGGAAGTAACTAGATCCTCTCTCTGTCTTCCTGACTGTAGTAACTAGATCACCTCTCTGTCTTCCTGACTGTAGTAGCTAGATCACCTCTCTGTCTTCCTGACTGTAGTAACTAGATCACCTCTCTGTCTTCCTGACTGTAATATCTAGATCCCCTCTCTGTCTTCCTGACTGTAGTAACTAGATCACCTCTCTGTCTTCCTGACTGTAGTAACTAGATCACCTCTCTGTCTTCCTGACTGTAGTAACTAGATCACCTCTCTGTCTTCCTGACTATAGTAACTAGATCACCTCTCTGTCTTCCTGACTGTAGTAACTAGATCACCTCTCTGTCTTCCTGACTGTAGTAACTAGATCACCTCTCTGTCTTCCTGACTGTAGTAACTAGATCACCTCTCTGTCTTCCTGACTATAGTAACTAGATCACATCTCTGTCTTCCTGACTGTAGTAACTAGATCACCTCTCTGTCTTCCTGACTATAGTAACTAGATCACCACTCTGTCTTCCTGACTGTAGTAACTAGATCCACTCTCTGTCTTCCTGACTGTAGTAACTAGATCACATCTCTGTCTTCCTGACTATAGTAACTAGATCCCCTCTCTGTCTTCCTGACTGTAGTAACTAGATCACCTCTCTGTCTTCCTGACTGTAGTAACTAGATCCCCTCTCTGTCTTCCTGACTATAGTAACTAGATCACCTCTCTGTCTTCCTGACTGTAGTAACTAGATCACATCTCTGTCTTCCTGACTGTAGTAACTAGATCACCTCTCTGTCTTCCTGACTGTAGTAACTAGATCACCTCTCAGTCTTCCTGACTGTAGCAACTAGATCACCTCTCTGTCTTCCTGACTGTATTATACTAATTATGTTTCTACTGAGTGTACAAAAAACAACACCTTCCTAATATTGAGTTGCACCGCCCCCCCTTTTAGACTCAGAACAGTCTCAATTCGTTGGGTCATGGACTCAACAAGGTGTTGAAAGGGTTCCACAGGGATGCTGGCCCATGTTGACTCTACAAGGTGTCGAAAGCGTTCCACATGGATGCTGGCCCATGTTGACTCTACAAGGTGTTGAAAGCGTTCCACAGGCATGCTGGCCCATGTTGACTCTACAAGGTGTTGAAAGCGTTCCACAGGGATGCTGGCCCATGTTGACTCTACAAGGTGTTGAAAGGGTTCCACAGGGATGCTGGCCCATGTTGACTCTACAAGGTGTTGAAAGGGTTCCACAGGGATGCTGGCCCATGTTGACTCTACAAGGTGTTGAAAGGGTTCCACAGGGATGCTGGCCCATGTTGACTCTACAAGGTGTTGAAAGGGTTCCACAGGGATGCTGGCCCATGTTGACTCTACAAGGTGTTGAAAGGGTTCCACAGGGATGCTGGCCCATGTTGACTCTACAAGGTGTTGAAAGCGTTCCACAGGGATGCTGGCCCATGTTGACTCTACAAGGTGTTGAAAGCGTTCCACAGGGATGCTGGCCCATGTTGACTCTACAAGGTGTTGAAAGCGTTCCACAGGGATGCTGGCCCATGTTGACTCTACAAGGTGTTGAAAGGGTTCCACAGGGATGCTGGCCCATGTTGACTCTACAAGGTGTTGAAAGGGTTCCACAGGGATGCTGGCCCATGTTTACTCTACAAGGTGTTGAATGGGTTCCACAGGGATGCTGGCCCATGTTGACTCTACAAGGTGTTGAAAGCGTTCCACAGGGATGCTGGCCCATGTTGACTTTAATGCTTTCCACAGTTGTGTCCAGTTGGCTGGATGTCCTTTGGGTGGTGGACCATTCTTGATACACACAGGAAACGGTTAAGCGTGAAAAACCCAGCAGCGTTGGAGTTCTTGACACAAACCAGTGCGCCTGGCACCTACTACCATATCCTGTTCAAAGGAACTTAAAATACACAATATATACAAAAGTATGTGGACACCCCTTCAAATTAGTGGATTCGGCCGTTTCAGACACCCGTTGCTGACAGGTCTATAAAACTGATCACAGCCATGAAATCTCCATAGACAAACATTGGCAGTAGATTGGCCAGTACTGAAGAGCTCATTGATTTTCAACGTGGCACCGTCATAGGATGCCACCTTTCCAATTAGTCAGTTTGTCAAACTACTGCCCTTCTAGAGTTGCCCTGGTCAACTGTAAGTGCTGTTATTGTGAAGTTGGAAACGTCTAGGAGCAACAACGGCTCAGCTGCGTTGTGTCCAGTTGGCTGGATGTCCTTTGGGTGGTGGACCATTCTTGATACACACAGGAAACAGTTGAGTGTGAAAAACCCAGCAGCGTTGGAGTTCTTGACACAAACCGATGTGCCTGGTAGACTACCATACCCCGTTCAAATCACTGAAATCTTTTGTCTTGCTCACTCACCCACTGAATGGCAACACAATCCATGTCTCAATTGTCTCATGGCTCCAAAATCATTATTTAACCCGTCTCCTCTCCTTCATCTTTAACCTGGTCTCCTCTCCTTCATCTTTACCCGTCTCCTCTCCTTCATCTTTAACCCGTCTCCTCTCCTTCATCTTTAACCCGTCTCCTCTCCTTCATCTTTAACCCGTCTCCTCTCCTTCATCTTTAACCCGTCTCCTCCCCTTCATCTTTAACCCGTCTCCTCTCCTTCATCTTTAACCCGTCTCCTCCCGTTCATCTTTAACCCGTCTCCTCCCCTTCATCTTTAACCCGTCTCCTCTCCTTCATCTTTAACCCGTCTCCTCTCCTTCATCTTTAACCCGTCTCCTCCCCTTCATCTTTAACCCGTCTCCTCCCCTTCATCTTTAACCCGTCTCCTCTCCTTCATCTTTAACCCGTCTCCTCTCCTTCATCTTTAACCCGTCTCCTCTCCTTCATCTACACTGATGGAAGTGGATTTAGAAAGTGACACCAATAAGGGGTCAAAGCTTCCAGCTGGTCAGTCTGTCATGGAAGTAGGTGTTCATAATGTTGTGTCCACTCAGTGTCTGACAGGATGTTTATTTATTTAATGATGTTAGTCATTTAGCAGACGCTCTTATTCAGAGTGACAGGAGCAATTAGGGTTAAGTGCCTTGATTAAGGGCACACCGGCAGGGGATTCGGACTCTTAACCACTAGGTTACCTGCCACCCTATGCGTTCAATGTCAATGTTTGACTTGTTTGTGTATCAGCAAATTGACCTCGTCTCATTGCAACACTGCGTCCCTGTTGCATCACACAGGAGTTTTCAAAGAACCTTTAGTCAAGGTGAGCTTCTCACCCACTCAGTCTGTCTTACCAGACTTCCTGGTCTAACTTATGAACTTCATACTCTTATTGACGGTTGAAAAGATTCAGTGGAACTCACAGGGAGGGTTGGGGCATGACTTTCAAACTTCCAAAATATTTTATTTGATTTGACTTTTTTAATTAGAACATTCAAATGTACAACAGAAAGGTTACAATTTATACCATGACATTAAAGTGACAGTTCAGCCATTTTAAATATTTAGATATTTGTTACCTTACCTTGAAAGCAGTCTATGGATAAGGACTCAGAGTGTCTGCAAGACCCCCCCACACACAGGAACATTTACCCTGCACCCCCCCCCCCCCCCCCCACACACAGGAACATTTACCCTGCCCCCCCTCCCCACACACACAGGAACATTTACCCCCCCCCCCCCCACACACACACACAGGAACATTTACTCTGTACCCCCTCACACACAGGAACTTTTACCCTGCATCCCCCCACACACAGGAACATTTACCCTGCACCCCCCCCCCCCACCTCACACAGGAACATTTACCCTGCACCCCCCCCACACACAGGAACATTTACCCTGCCCCCCCCCCACACACACACACGAACATTTACTCTGTACCCCCCCCTCACACACAGGAACTTTTACCCTGCATCCCCCCCCCCCCCCACCTCACACACAGGAACTTTTACCCTGCACCCCCCCCCCCCACTCACACACAGGAACTTTTACCCTGCATCCCCCCCCACACACAGGAACATTTACCCTGCACCCCCCCACCTCACACACAGGAACATTTACCCTGCACCCCCCCCCCCACCTCACACACAGGAAAATTTACCCTGCACCCCCCCACACAGGAACATTTACCCTGCACCCCACCCTCACACACAGGTACATTTACCCTGCACCCCCCTCACACACAGGAACATTTACCCTGCCGCCCCGCCCCCACACACAGGAACATTTACCCTGCACCCCGCCCCTCCCCTCACACACAGGAACATTTACCCTGCCGCCCCGCCCCCCACACACAGGAACATTTACCCTGCACCCCCCTCACACACAGGAACATTTACCCTGCCGCCCCCGCCCCCACACACAGGAACATTTACCCTGCCGCCCCTCCCCTCACACACAGGAACATTTACCCTGCACCCCGCCCCTCCCCACACACAGGAACATTTACCTGCACCCCGCCCCCTCACATACAGGAACATTTACCCTGCAGCGCCCCCCCCCCTCTCACACACTGCATGACTGCTTATTGCATTGCTCCACACCACCACAAGGGGGAGTTAGAGCACTGACTATGCTCTTGGGTTCCAAGGCGCTAATTTGTCTAATGTGGCTAACAGTGAATGAATGGGCTAATGTAGCTGACAGTGAATGAATGGGCTGATGTAGCTGACAGTGAATGAATGGGCTGATGTAGCTGACAGTGAATGAATGGGCTGATGTAGCTGACAGTGAATGAATGGGCTGATGTAGCTGACAGTGAATGAATGGGCTGATGTAGCTGACAGTGAATGAATGGGCTGATGTAGCTGACAGTGAATGAATGGGCTGATGTAGCTGACAGTGAATGAATGGGCTGATGTAGCTGACAGTGAATGAATGGGCTGATGTAGCTGACAGTGATGGATGGGCTGATGTAGCTGACAGTGAATGAATGGGCTGATGTAGCTGACAGTGAATGAATGGGCTGATGTAGCTGACAGTGATGGATGGGCTGATGTAGCTGACAGTGAATGAATGGGCTGATGTAGCTGACAGTGATGGATGGGCTGATGTAGCTGACAGTGAATGAATGGGCTGATGTAGCTGACAGTGAATGAATGGGCTGATGTAGCTGACAGTGATGGATGGGCTGATGTAGCTGACAGTGAATGAATGGGCTGATGTAGCTGACAGTGAATGAATGGGCTGATGTAGCTGACAGTGATGGATGGGCTGATGTAGCTGACAGTGAATGAATGGACTGATGTAGCTGACAGGGAATGAATGGACTGATGTAGCTGACAGTGAATGAATGGGCTGATGTAGCTGACAGTGAATGAATGGGCTGATGTAGCTGACAGTGAATGAATGGGCTGATGTAGCACTCCTAACAACCCCACCACTAGGAGGTGTCCACATGGTCTGATAAACACTCCTAACAACCAGACCACTAGGAGGTGTCCACGTGGTCTGATAAACACTCCTAACAACCCCACCACTAGGATGTGTCCACCTGGTCTGATAAACACTCCTAACAACCCGACCACTAGGAGGTGTCCACATGGTCTGATAAACACTCCTAACAACCCCACCACTAGGAGATGTCCACATGGTCTGATAAACACTCCTAACAACCCCACCACTAGGATGTGTCCACATGGTCTGATAAACACTCCTAACAACCCCACCACTAGGAGGTGTCCACATGGTCTGATGAACACTCCTAACAACCCCACCACTAGGATGTGTCCACATGGTCTGATAAACACTCCTAACAACCCCACCACTAGGATGTGTCCACATGGTCTGATAAACACTCCTAACAACCCGACCACTAGGAGGTGTCCACGTGGTCTGATGAACACTCCTAACAACCCGACCACTAGGAGGTGTCCACGTGGTCTGATAAACACTCCTAACAACCCGACCACTAGGATGTGTCCACGTGGTCTGATGAACACTCCTAACAACCCGACCACTAGGATGTGTCCACGTGGTCTGATAAACACTCCTAACAACCCCACCACTAGGATGTGTCCACATGGTCTGATAAACACTCCTAACAACCCCACCACTAGGATGTGTCCACATGGTCTGATAAACACTCCTAACAACCAGACCACTAGGAGGTGTCCACATGGTCTGATGAACACTCCTAACAACCCCACCACTAGGAGGTGTCCACGTGGTCTGATAAACACTCCTAACAACCCCACCACTAGGAGGTGTCCACATGGTCTGATAAACACTCCTAACAACCAGACCACTAGGACGTGTCCACATGGTCTGATGAACACTCCTAACAACCCCACCACTAGGAGGTGTCCACGTGGTCTGATAAACACTCCTAACAACCCCACCACTAGGATGTGTCCACATGGTCTGATAAACACTCCTAACAACCCCACCACTAGGAGGTGTCCACATGGTCTGATAAACACTCCTAACAACCCCACCACTAGGAGGTGTCCACATGGTCTGATAAACACTCCTAACAACCCCACCACTAGGAGGTGTCCACATGGTCTGATTGAACACTCCTAACAACCCCACCACTAGGAGGTGTCCACATGGTCTGATAAACACTCCTAACAACCAGACCACTAGGAGATGTCCACATGGTCTGATTAACACACCTAACCAGACCACTAGGAGGTGTCCACATGGTCTGATTAACACTCCTAACAACCAGACCACTAGGATGTGTCCACATGGTCTGATTAACACTCCTAACAACCAGACCACTAGGAGGTGTCCACATGGTCTGATGAACACTCCTAACAACCCGACCACTAGGAGGTGTCCACATGGTCTGATAAACACTCCTAACAACCCCACCACTAGGAGGTGTCCACAAGGTCTGATAAACACTCCTAACAACCCCACCACTAGGAGGTGTCCACATGGTCTGATAAACACTCCTAACAACCCCACCACTAGGAGGTGTCCACATGGTCTGATAAACACTCCTAACAACCCCACCAATAGGAGGTGTCCACATGGTCTGATTAACACTCCTAACAACCCCACCACTAGGAGGTGTCCACATGGTCTGATAAACACTCCTAACAACCAGACCACTAGGAGGTGTCCACATGGTAACTGGTATGGTCAGATAGACTAGTGGTTAGAGTGGTGGGTCAGTAACTGGTATGGTCAGATAGACTAGTGGTTAGAGTGGTGGGTCAGTAACTGGTATGGTCAGATAGACTAGTGGTTAGAGTGGTGGGTCAGTAACTGGTATGGTCAGAGAGTAGTGGTTAGAGTGTTGGGTCAATAACTGGTATGGTCAGATAGACTAGTGGTTAGAGTGGTGGGTCAGTAACTGGTATGGTCAGGTAACCTAGTGGATAGAGTGGTGGGTCAGTAACTGGTATGGTCAGATAGACTAGTGGTTAGAGTGGTGGGTCAGTAACTGGTATGGTCAGATAGATTAGTGGTTAGAGTGGTGGGTCAGTAACTGGTATGGTCAGGTAGACTAGTGGTTAGAGTGGTGGGTCAGTAACTGGTATGGTCAGATAGACTAGTGGTTAGAGTGGTGGGTCAGTAACTGGTATGGTCAGATAGACTAGTGGTTAGAGTGTTGGGTCAGTAACTGGTATGGTCAGGTAGACTAGTGGTTAGAGTGGTGGGTCAGTAACTAGTATGGTAAGATAGACTAGTGGTTAGAGTGTTGGGTCAGTAACTGGTATGGTCAGATAGACTAGTGGTTAGAGTGGTGGGTCAGTAACTGGTATGGTCAGATAGACTAGTGGTTAGAGTGGTGGGTCAGTAACTGGTATGGTCAGATAGACTAGTGGTTAGAGTGTTGGGTCAGTAACTGATATGGTCAGATAGACTAGTGGTTAGACTGGTGGGTCAGCAACTGGTATGGTTAGATAGCCTAGTGGTTAGAGTGGTGGGTCAGTAACTGGTATGGTCAGATAGACTAGTGGTTAGAGTGGTGGGTCAGTAACTGGTATGGTCAGAGAGTAGTGGTTAGAGTGTTGGGTCAATAACTGGTATGGTCAGATAGACTAGTGGTTAGAGTGGTGGGTCAGTAACTGGTATCGCTGGTTTGAAAACCTGACCCGTCAAGGTGAAAATCTGTCGATGTACCCTTAAGCAAGACACTTACATCTAATTTGCTCCATGGTCACCAGACTACTACGACCCTGTACAACAACACCTATCATACTACTATGACCCTGTACAACAACACCTATCATACTACTATGGCTGACCCTGTACAACAACACCTATCATACTACTATGACTGACCCTGTACAACAGCACCTATCATACTACTAGGACCCTGTACAACAACACCTATCATACTACTATGACCCTGTAAAATAACACCTATCATACTACTATGACCCTGTACAACAACACCTATCATACTACTATGGCTGACCCTGTACAACAACACCTATCATACTACTATGACTGACCCTGTACAACAGCACCTATCATACTACTAGGACCCTGTACAACAACACCTATCATACTACTATGACCCTGTAAAACAACACCTATCATACTACTATGACTGACCCTGTAAAACAACACCTATCATACTACTATGACTGACCCTGTACAACAACACCTATCATACTACTATGACTGACCCTGTACAACAACACCTATCATACTACTATGACTGACCCTGTACAACAACACCTATCATACTACTATGACTGACCCTGTACAACAACACCTATCATACTACTACGACCCTGTACAACAGCACCTATCATACTACTAGGACCCTGTACAACAACACCTATCATCCTACTATGACCGACCCTGTAAAACAACACCTATCATACTACTATGACTGACCCTGTAAAACAACACCTATCATACTACTATGACCCTGTACAACAACACCTATCATACTACTATGACTGACCCTGTAAAACAACACCTATCATACTACTATGACTGACCCTGTACAACAACACCTATCATACTACTATGTCTGACCCTGTACAACAACACCTATCATACTACTATGACTGACCCTGTAAAATAACACCTATCATACTACTATGACTGACCCTGTAAAACAACACCTATCATACTACTGTGACTGACCCTGTAAAACAACACCTATCATACTACTATGACCCTGTAAAATAACACCTATCATACTACTATGACCCTGTAAAACAACACCTATCATACTACTATGACTGACCCTGTAAAACAACACCTATTACTACTATGACTGACCCTCTAAACAACACCTATCATACTACTATGACTGACCCTGTAAAACAACACATTTCAATGAACCAATCTGATGTCTGTGACAATCAAACACTTTAAAAGCGAACCAACATAAAGAAAATGACAGCATAGATTTGTTTTATTACAACAGTTAATTTAACAATGATGTTTATAAATCTAGTTGACATTCATCCCAGGACACCTTGACCTGCATTACACTCTCACTGCAGAACAACATCCTCATGAAATCACATGACTTCTAGTTAGAGAAGAGGATTCCTGTTAACACGGCCTACTACAAGCAGGAAACAAGTTATGGATGAACCAGAAATGTGACATGTGTGTTTGACAGTTACCCTGAAAGATGCATGTGTGAACTATCTTGTCATCTCTTTGGCTAACCACATTGGAACATTCTAGTCTTTAAGGACATGATCTGGCAGAACAGGTTTCAGTAATGTATGGTGTCAATGTTTTCAGGAAGGTGTAACCATGACGATAGGGAAGACAGGAGGCAGACTAAACTGCAAGGGAAGCTACCTGAACTACTGTCCTACAAAGACAAACAGCATCTACACAAACAGCCACCTGAACTACTGTCCTACAAAGACAAACAGTATCTACACAAACAGCCACCTGAACTACTGTCCTACAAAGACAAACAGCCACCTGAACTACTGTCCTACAAAGACAAACAGCCACCTGAACTACTGTCCTACAAAGACAAACAGCATCTATACAAACAGCCACCTGAACTACTGTCCTACAAAGACAAACAGCCACCTGATCTACTGTCCTACAGAGACAAACAGCCACCTGAACTACTGTCCTACAAAGACAAACAGCATCTACACAAACAGCCACCTGAACTACTGTCCTACAAAGACAAACAGCATCTACACAAACAGCCACCTGAACTACTGTCCTACAAAGACAAACAGCCACCTGAACTACTGTCCTACAGAGACAAACAGCCACCTGAACTACTGTCCTACAAAGACAAACAGCATCTATACAAACAGCCACCTGAACTACTGTCCTACAAAGACAAACAGCCACCTGATCTACTGTCCTACAGAGACAAACAGCCACCTGAACTACTGTCCTACAAAGACAAACAGCATCTACACAAACAGCCACCTGAACTACTGTCCTACAAAGACAAACAGCATCTACACAAACAGCCACCTGAACTACTGTCCTACAAAGACAAACAGCCACCTGAACTACTGTCCTACAGAGACAAACAGCCACCTGAACTACTGTCCTACAAAGACAAACAGCATCTACACAAACAGCCACCTGAACTACTGTCTTACCGAGACAAACAGCATCTACACAAACAGCCACCTCAACTACTGTCCCACAAAGACAAACAGCATCTACACAAACAGCCACCTGAACTACTGTCCTACAAAGACAAACAGCATCTACACAAACAGCCACCTGAACTACTGTCCTACAAAGACAAACAGCATCTACACAAACAGCCACCTGAACTACTGTCTTACCGAGACAAGCAGCATCTACACAAACAGCCACCTGAACTACTGTCCTACAAAGACAAACAGCATCTACACAAACAGCCACCTGAACTACTGTCCTACAGAGACAAACAGTCACCTGAACTACTGTCCTACAAAGACAAACAGCATCTACACAAACAGCCACCTGAACTACTGTCCTACAAAGACAAACAGCATCTACACAAACAGCCACCTGAATTACTGTCCTACAGAGACAAACAGCATCTACACAAACAGCCACCTGAATTACTGTCCTACAGAGACAAACAGCATCTACACAAACAGCCACTTGAACTACTGTCCTACAAAGACAAACAACCACCTGAACTACTGTCCTACAAAGACAAACAGCATCTACACAAACAGCCACCTGAACTACTGTCCTACAGAGACAAACAGCATCTACACAAACAGCCACCTGAACTACTGTCCTACAAAGACAAACAGAATCTACACAAACATACACACTATACACACACACATGATAACATACGCACACACATGATAACATACACACACACACACACACACACACACACACACACACACACACACACACACACACACACACACACACACACACACATACCCATTCAATCACAACAACACACACACACACCCATTCAATCACAACAACACACACACACACCCATTCAATCACAACACACACACACACACACCCATTCAATCACAACAACACGCACACACACCCATTCAATCACAACACACACACACACACACACACACACACGATAACATACACACTATACATACACACATGATAACATACACACACACATGATAACATACACACTACACACACACACATGATAACATACACACTATACACACACACATGATAACATACACACTATACACACACACATGATAACATACACACTATACACACATGTACTCATGGAGTTTTCATTGTAGATATGTGGTAGTGGAGTAGGGGCCTGTAATAAATGTATTGTGCTGTTTTTAAATTTGTATAACTGCCTTAATTTTTCCAGAACCCAGGAAGAGTAGCTGCTGCCTTGGCAGTGCTGAACTACCACCTCATCTGTCAGCTCAGGCTGCACAACTGTTTGCTCTTACTAGAGCATTTATTTAGGCTTCGGTACATTCTGGAAGTAATGTGGGTTCCTCACCTCATCTGCTAAATTGGTTGAAAACTTGTTGGAGGCTATTTTGTTAGCACTTCCCATCTCTGTTAAAAACATGTTTTCTCACCAGGATGTTTCAGATCTGCAAGGGCCTGGAGAAATGAGAATGGAGAAATAAGTGTTCTTGGCACATGACCAAGACCATGTGTAAAATGGGAGGAGTTGTGGTTTGTATGACTAACAATGTAGGCAGAGGAAGGCTGAGACCGGATTGTCATAGGTAACAGTAACGCCTCTGTCTCTGATGTACCTGCATTGCACCTATCATACTACTTTCACTGACCCTATAAAACAACACACTGCACCTATCATACTACTATGACTGTCCCTGTAAAACAACACCTATCATACTACTATGACTGACCCTGTAAAACAACACCTATCATACTACTATGACTGACCCTGTACAACAACACCTATCATACTACTATGACTGACCCTGTACAACAACACCTATCATACTACTATGACTGACCCTGTAAAACAACACCTATCATACTACTATGACTGACCCTGTAAAACAACACCTATCATCCTACTATGACTGACCCTGTACAACAACACATTTCACAGAACCAATCTGATGTCTGTGACAATCAAACACTTTAAAAGCGAACCAACGTAAAGAAAATTACAGCATAGATGTGTTTTTATTACAACAGTTAATTTAACAATGATGTTTATAAATCTAGTTGACATTCATCCCAGGACACCTTGACCTGCATTACACTCTCACTGCAGAACAACATCCTCATGAAATCACATGACTTCTAGTTAGAGAAG
Source organism: Oncorhynchus nerka (assembly GCF_034236695.1). Classification (NCBI taxonomy): domain Eukaryota; kingdom Metazoa; phylum Chordata; class Actinopteri; order Salmoniformes; family Salmonidae; genus Oncorhynchus; species Oncorhynchus nerka. The sequence goes on along the minus strand of NW_027038325.1, from coordinate 4,641 downwards.
AGGATTCCTGTTAACACGGCCTGCTACAAGCAGGAAACAAGTTATGGACCAACCTGAAATGTGACATGTCTGTTTGACAGTTACCCTGAAAGATGCCTGTGTGAATTATCTTGTCATCTCTTTGGCTAACCACATTGGAACATTCTAGTCTTTAAGGACATGAACTGGCAGAACAGGTTTCAGCAAAGTATGGAGTCATTGTTTTCAGGATGGTGTAACCATGCCGATTAGAGGGACAGGAGGCAGACTAAGTGCAGCCACCTGAACTACTGTCCTACAGAGACAAACAGCATCTACACAAACAGCCACCTGAACTACTGTCCTACAGAGACAAACAGCATCTACACAAACAGCCACCTGAACTACTGTCCTACAAAGACAAACAGCCACCTGAACTACTGTCCTACAGAGACAAACAGCCACCTGAACTACTGTCCTACAAAGACAAACAGCATCTACACAAAAGCCACCTGAACTACTGTCCTACAAAGACAAACAGCATCTACACAAACAGCCACCTGAACTACTGTCCTACAAAGACAAACAGCCACCTGAACTACTTTCCTACAAAGACAAAACAGCATCTACACAAACAGCCACCTGAACTACTGTCCTACAAAGACAAACAGCATCTACACAATCAGCCACCTGAACTACTGTCATACAAAGACAAACAGCCACCTGAACTACTGTCCTACAAAGACAAACAGCATCTACACAAACAGCCACCTGAACTACTGTCCTACAAAGACAAACAGCATCTACACAAACAGCCACCTGAACTACTGTCCTACAAAGACAAACAGCATCTACACAAACAGCCACCTGAACTACTGTCCTACAAAGACAAACAGCTACCTGAACTCCTGTCCTACAAAGACAAACATCCACCTGAACTACTGTCCTACAGAGACAAACAGCATCTACACAAACAGTGAATCTGAGAAAAATGTTTTTTGAAGTTTGTTTTCTAGTCCATGCATATCAACCATGACCACTGATCTGACCTATGACCCCTAAGTACTGATACTACACTCTGCCTTGGTCTGACCTATGACCCCTAAGTACTGATTCTACACTCTGCCTTGGTCTGACCTATGACCCCTAAGTACTGATTCTACACTCTGCCTTGGTCTGACCTTAAACAGCTGTCTGGGTAATGAAACAGCATGACCTCTGATCTGACCTATAACCCCTAAGTACTGATTCTACACTCTGCCTTGGTCTGACCTATGACCCCTAAGTACTGATTCTACACTCTGCCTTGGTCTGACCTATGACCCCTAAGTACTGATTCTACACTCTGCCTTGGTCTGACCTATGACCCCTAAGTACTGATACTCCACTCTGCCTTGGTCTGACCTATGACCCCTAAGTACTGATACTGCACTCTGCCTTGGTCTGACCTATGACCCCTAAGTACTGATTCTACACTCTGCCTTGGTCTGACCTATGACCCCTAAGTACTGATACTACACTCTGCCTTGGTCTGACCTTAAACAGCTGTCTGGGTAATGAAACAGCAAAGTGCAGCATCTAGAAATCTAAATGTGTTGATCCAGATTTATTGTTGTTTTTCTGTTTGATAGAAACACTTTGAGTTCTAACTACATTCCAACTGTATTTAATGGTGTTATGTAGTTGTGTTGTCATGTTGTATTGTAGTAACCCTCAACTGTATTTAATGGTGTTATGTAGTTGTGTTGTCATGTTGTATTGTAGTAACCCTCAACTGTATTTAATGGTGTTTCATGTTGTAGTAGTGTTGTCATGTTGTATTGTAGTAACCCTCAACTGTATTTAATGGTGTTATGTAGTTGTGTTGTCATGTGGTGTTATGTAGTTGTGTTGTATTGTAGTAACCCTCAACTGTATTTAATGGTGTTATGTAGTTGTGTTGTCATGTTGTACTGTATTTAATTGTAGTAAGTAACCTCAACTGTATTTAATGGTGTTATGTAGTTGTGTTGTCATGTTGTATTGTAGTAACCTCAACTGTATTTAATGGTGTTATGTAGTTTGTGTTGTCATGTTGTATTGTAGTAACCTCAACTGTATTTAATGGTGTTATGTAGTTGTGTTGTCATGTTGTATTGTAGTAACCCTCAACTGTATTTAATGGTGTTATGTAGTTGTGTTGTCATGTTGTGAATGTTGTATTGTAGCATGTGAATGCCTAAACCACAACATTTTCTGGTGATGGAGAGAGACACAGACAAGACACAGACACAGCAACAGTATAGGATATGATGGAGAGAGACACCAGACAGGACACGGAGACAGCAACAGAATAGGATATGATGAGAGAGACACCAGACAGGACACAGAGACAACAAGACTATGATATGATGGAGAGAGACACCAGACAAGACACAGACACAGCATCAGACTATGATATGATGGAGAGAGACACCAGACAAGACACAGAGACAACAACAGAATAGGATATGATGGAGAGAGACACCAGACAAGACACGGAGACAGCAACAGACGACACAGAGAAAGTGATGGAGAGAGACAGAAGAATAGAGTTCCAGACAGTTGTAGAATGTATGACAAGGCACATTGTAAGAGCTGTAAAGAGAGAGGAGAGAGAGAGAACAGGCAGAACCTGATATGTAAATGAGCAGAGCAAATGAAAGTAACTTTTGACGACCTGATGATCATTCAGACTCTGTTTCTATTGAGAGATAAAAGGTAAGACGACGATTGTTATGATATTGTATTCATATAGTTGATGATATTGTTATGTGTATTCATATAGTTGATGATATTGTTATATTCATATAGTTGATGATATTGTTGATGATATATTGTTATATTCATATAGTTGATGATATTGTTATATTCATATAGTTGATGATATTGTTATATTCATATAGTTGATGATATTGTTATATTCATATAGTTGATGATATTATTGTTATATTCATATAGTTGATGATATTGTTATATTCATATAGTTGATGATATTGTTATGTGTATTCATATAGTTGATGATATTGTTATATTCATATAGTTGATGTATTCATATAGTTGATGTTATATTCATATAGTTGATGATATTGTTATATTATATGTTGATGATATTTATATTCATATAGTTGATGATATTGTGTGTATTCATATAGTTGATGATATTGTTATATTCATATAGTTGATGATATTGTTATGTGTATTCATATAGTTGATGATATTGTTATATTCATATAGTATTTGTTATATTCATATAGTTGATGATATTGTTATATTCATATAGTTGATGATATTGTTATGATATTGTATTCATATAGTTGATGATATTGTTATATTCATATAGTTGATGATATTGTTATATTCATATAGTTGATGATATTGTTATGTGTATTCATATAGTTGATGATATTGTTATATTCATATAGTTGATGATATTGTTATATTCATATAGTTGATGATATTGTTATATTCATATAGTTTGATATTGTTGTATTCATATAGTTGATGATATTGTTGTGTATATTCATATAGTTGATGATATTGTTATATTCATATAGTTGATGATATTGTTATATTCATATAGTTGATGATATTGTTATATTCATATAGTTGATGATATTGTTATGTGTATTCATATAGTTGATGATATTGTTATATTCATATAGTTGATGATATTGTTATATTTCATATAGTTGATTATTGTATTCATATAGTTGATGATATTGTTATATTCATATAGTTGATGATATTGTTATGTGTATTCATATAGTTGATGATATTGTTATATTCATATAGTTGATGATATTGTTATATTCATATAGTTGATGATATTATAGTTGATGATATTGTTATGTGTATTCATATAGTTGATGATATTGTTATGTGTATTCATATAGTTGATGATATTGTTATGTGTATTATTAGTTGATATTCATATAGTTGATGATATTGTTGTATTCATATAGTTGATGATATTGTTATATTCATATAGTTGATGATATTGTTATATTCATATAGTTGATGATATTGTTATATTCATATAGTTGATGATATTGTTATATTCATATAGTTGATGATATTGTTATATTCATATAGTTGATGATATTGTTATATTCATATAGTTGATGATATTGTTATATTCATATAGTTGATGATATTGTTATATTCATATAGTTGATGATATTGTTATATTCATATATGATATTGTTATATTCATATAGTTGATGATATTGTTATATTCATATAGTTGATGATATTGTTATATTCATATTGATGATATTGTATTCATATAGTTGATGATATTGTTATATTCATATAGTTGATGATATTGTTATATTCATATAGTTGATGATATTGTTATATTCATATAGTTGATGATATTGTTATATTCATATAGTTGATGATATTGTTATATTCATATAGTTGATGATATTGTTATATTCATATAGTTGATGATATTGTTATGTGTATTCATATAGTTGATGATATGATTCATTAGTTATGATATTGTTATATTCATATAGTTGATGATATTGTTATATTCATATAGTTGATGATATTGTTATGTGTATTCATATAGTTGATGATATTGTTATATTCATATAGTTGATGATATTGTTATATGTTATATTCATATAGTTGATGATATTGTTATATTCATATAGT
>NW_027038324.1:0-29115 GCF_034236695.1 Oncorhynchus nerka | reverse complement strand
CACGGACCAAGACAACAGCCCTAAGCAATAAGCAGAGACATGGTACTGTACTGGGAGAGTAACGGACCAAGACAACAGCCCTAAGCAATAAGCAGAGACATGGTACTGTACTGGGAGAGTAACGGACCAAGACAACAGCCCTAAGCAATAAGCAGAGACATGGTACTGTACTGGGAGAGTAACGGACCAAGACAACAGCCCTAAGCAATAAGCAGAGACATGGTACTGTACTGGGAGAGTAACGGACCAAGACAACAGCCCTAAGCAATAAGCAGAGACATGGTACTGTACTGGGAGAGTAACGGACCAAGACAACAGCCCTAAGCAATGAGCAGAGACATGGTACTGTACTGGGAGAGTAACGGACCAAGACAACAGCCCTAAGCAATAAGCAGAGACATGGTACTGTACTGGGAGAGTAACGGATCAAGACAACAGCCCTAAGCAATAAGCAGAGACATGGTACTGTACTGGGAGAGTAACGGACCAAGACAACAGCCCTAAGCAATAAGCAGAGACATGGTACTGTACTGGGAGAGTAACGGATCAAGACAACAGCCCTAAGCAATAAGCAGAGACATTGTACTGTACTGGGAGAGTAACGGACCAAGACAACAGCCCTAAGCAATAAGCAGAGACATTGGACTGTACTGGGAGAGTTGACTGTGGTGTGTGTGTGTGCATGTGTACCAGGTGTGTGTATGTGTTCTCTCCTATAGATTCTGTATGTGTTCTCTCCTATAGATTCTGTATGTGTTCTCTCCTATAGATTCTGTATGTGTTCTCTCCCATAGATTCTGTATGTGTTCTCTCCTATAGATTGTGTATGTGTTCTCTCCTATAGATTGTGTATGTGTTCTCTCCTATAGATTGTGTATGTGTTCTCTCCTATAGATTGTGTATGTGTTCTCTCCTATAGATTCTGTATGTGTTCTCTCCTATAGATTCTGTATGTGTTCTCTCCTATAGATTCTGTATGTGTTCTCTCCTATAGATTCTGTATGTGTTCTCTCCCATAGATTCTGTATGTGTTCTCTCCTATAGATTCTGTATGTGTTCTCTCCTATAGATTGTGTATGTGTTCTCTCCTATAGATTGTGTATGTGTTCTCTCCTATAGATTGTGTATGTGTTCTCTCCTATAGATTGTGTATGTGTTCTCTCCTATAGATTTTATATAATGTTACGTAACATTAACGATTAGATACTTATATAGATTGTATATAATGTTACGTAACATTAACGATTAGATACTTATATAGATTGTATATAATGTTACGTAACATTAACGATTAGATAAGTATATAGATTGTATATGTCTGAATATCATGGTTAGTGTGGTGTTGATCCATCTACCTCAACAATGGGTCGTTACGTAACATTAACGATTAGATAAGTATATAGATTGTATATGTCTGAATATCATGGTTAGTGTGGTGTTGATACATCTACCTCAACAATGGGTCGTTACGTAACATTAACGATTAGATACGTTGCTTTGACCTTCACTTTCACATTGAGATTCTCTTACAGCGCTGAACCCCACACACACACACACACACACACACACACACACACACACACACACACACACACACACACACACACACACACCCTCAGGAGACAACGGGCTGCTTTGTCGTGTTATTTTCCACCAGTGTATTGTGTTCTAACTAGAGAGAGAGGCGTCTGCTGTCAGAACGCTGCTGGAAAACGTCTTTATCTACAAGAGAACAGAGACACTGTCTGGCTGTCTGTCTGTCTGTCTGTCTGTATGTCTAGCTGTAGTCCCCTGTCTAGCCGTAGTCCCCTGTCTAGCCGTAGTCCCCTGTCTAGCCGTTGTCCCCTGTCTCGCTGTTGTCCCCTGTCTAGCCGTTGTCCCCTGTCTAGCCGTAGTCCCCTGTCTAGCCGTAGTCCCCTGTCCAGGCGTAGTCCCCTGTCTAGCCATAGTCCCCTGTCTAGCCGCAGTCCCCTGTCTAGCCGTAGTCCCCTGTCTAGCCGTAGTCCCCTGTCTAGCCATAGTCCCCTGTCCAGCCGTTGTCCCCTGTCTCGCCGTTGTCCCCTGTCTAGCCATTGTCCCCTGTCTAGCCGTAGTCCCCTGTCTAGCCGTAATCCCCTGTCCAGGCGTAGTCCCCTGTCTAGCCATAGTCCCCTGTCTAGCCGCAGTCCCCTGTCTAGCCGTAGTCCCCTGTCTAGCCGTAGTCCCCTGTCTAGCCATAGTCCCCTGTCCAGCCGTAGTCCCCTGTCTAGCCGTTGTCCCCTGTCTAGCCGTAGTCCCCTGTCTAGCCGTAGTCTCCCGGTTAGCCGTAGTCCCCTGTCTAGCCGTAGTCCCCTGTCTAGCCGTTGTCCCCTGTCTCGCCGTTGTCCCCTGTCTAGCCGTTGTCCCCTGTCTAGCCGTAGTCCCCTGTCTAGCCGTAGTCCCCTGTCCAGGCGTAGTCCCCTGTCTAGCCATAGTCCCCTGTCTAGCCGTAGTCCCCTGTCCAGCCGTAGTCCCCTGTCTAGCCGTTGTCCCCTGTCTAGCCGTAGTCCCCTGTCTAGCCGTAGTCCCCTGTCCAGCCGTAGTCCCCTGTCTAGCCGTAGTCCCCTGTCCAGCCGTAGTCCCCTGTCTAGCCGTTGTCCCCTGTCTAGCCGTTGTCCCCTGTCTAGCCGTAGTCCCCTGTCTAGCCATAGTCCCCTGTCTAGCCGCAGTCCCCTGTCTAGCCATAGTCCCCTGTCTAGCCGTAGTCTCCTGTCTAGCCGTAGTCCCCTGTCTAGCCGTAGTCTCCTGTCTAGCCATAGTCCCCTGTCTAGCCGTAGTCTCCTGTCTAGCCGTAGTCCCCTGTCTAGCCGTAGTCTCCCGGTTAGCCATAGTCCCCTGTCTAGCCGTAGTCTCCTGTCTAGCCGTAGTCCCCTGTCTAGCCGTAGTCTCCCGGTTAGCCATAGTCCCCTGTCTAGCTGTAGTCTCCCGGTTAGCCATAGTCCCCTGTCTAGCCGTAGTCTCCCGGTTAGCCATAGTCCCCTGTCTAGCCGTAGTCCCCTGTCCAGCCGCAGTCCCCTGTCTAGCCATAGTCCCCTGTCTAGCCGCAGTCCTCTGTCTAGCCGTAGTCTCCCGGTTAGCCGTAGTCCCCCGGCTAGCCTGCTGAAAGGTTTATGGACGACATAGAACCCTACTTCTCCACTGGAGAATTCAAGTCTGACTCCTAAATGGCACAATATTCCCTTTATAGTGCACTACAGAGCCATATGGGCCCTGTTCAAAATGAGTGCACTATGTAAGGAATAGGGTGCCTTTCAGGATGCAACCTTAAAATCAATCACTTTACTGGCTCAGTGGTCCCTTCAGCACTCTGTCTGTAGACCGACCAGAATCCTCTGATTTAACAACTGATCTCAAGAGAAAGGAGGGAGGGAGAGAGAGAATGAGAGAGAGAAACAAACAGAGTAGAGAGAGATATATAGAGAGAGGGGAGGAAGACCAGAGAGAGAGAGATTGGGGGGACTCCTATGGACTGTTAAATACACATCACTACACTGATGAGACAGACTGCACAGGGATGAGACAGACTGTACAGGGATGAGACAGACTGTACAGGGATGAGACAGAGAGTACAGAGATGAGACAGACAGTACAGAGATGAGACAGACAGTACAGAGATGAGACAGACTGTACAGAGATGAGACAGACAGTACAGAGATGAGACAGACAGTACAGGGATGAGACAGACAGTACAGGGATGAGACAGACAGTACAGGGATGAGACAGACAGTACAGGGATGAGACAGACAGTACAGGGATGAAACATTAAAACAATGAACTGACTATGAGACAGACAGTACAGGGATGAGACAGACAGTACAGAGATGAGACAGACTGTACAGGGATGAAACATTCAAACTGAGACAATATTGATGTATTGACACTGTAGAAGCTCCACTGTACTCTCTCTCTCACACACACACACACACACACACACACACACACACACACACACACACACGGGGCGGCAGGGTAGCCTAGTGGTTAGAGCGTTGGACTAGTAACCGGAAGGTTGCAAGTTCAAACCCCCGAGCTGACAAGATACAAATCTGTCGTTCTGCCCCTGAACAGGCAGTTAACCCACTGTTCCTAGGCCGTCATTGAAAGTAAGAATTTGTTCTTAACTGACTTGCCTAGTTAAATAAAGGTAAAATAAAAAATTTGAAAAACACGCACACACACACACACACACACACACTGGCTGAGGCTATGGAGTAACGTAGACCACTAATGAACAACACCGCTGTTTGCTTACTGTAACATTCAGTCCAATTAGTTTACCTCGTCCAGCCCACAATGCTTTGTAAGGACGGAGTAAACTAATCATTTATAACAATAGACGCTGAACACATAGTTATACCACCATGCATGACAAATAGAGGAGCATTACTGAGATACAAATTACCCCCGGTGTGTAAACAAAGTGTTGCCTCTTCACAACCCTGAGAGAGACAGAGAGAGAGAGAGATAGAGCTGTGAGACAGAGAGTAGAGAGAGAGAGAGAGAGAGGAGAAGAGCTGTGAGACAGAGTGAGGAGAGAGGAGAGAGAGACAGACAGAGACAGAGGAGAAGAGCTGTGAGACAGAGTGAGGAGAGAGTAGAGAGAGAGAGAGACAGAGGAGAAGAGCTGTGAGACAGAGAGTAGAGAGAGAGAGAGACAGAGACAGAGGAGAAGAGCTGTGAGACAGAGGAGTAGAGCTGTGAGACAGAGTTTAGGAGAGAGGAGAGAGAGACAGACAGAGACAGAGGAGAAGAGCTGTGAGACAGAGAGGAGAGAGGAGAGAGAGACAGAGACAGAGGAGAAGAGCTGTGAGACAGAGGAGTAGAGCTGTGAGACAGAGTGAGGAGAGAGAGAGGAGAGAGAGACAGACAGAGAGAGAGACAGAGGAGTAGAGCTGTGAGACAGAGTGAGGAGAGAGTAGAGAGAGACAGAGACAGAGGAGTAGAGCTATGAGACAGAGTGAGGAGAGAGAGAGGAGAGAGAGACAGACAGAGACAGAGACAGAAAGACAGAGGAGTAGAGCTGTGAGACAGAGTGAGGAGAGAGTAGAGAGAGACAGAGACAGAGGAGTAGAGCTGTGAGACAGAGTAGAGAGACAGAGGAGTAGAGCTGTGAGACAGACTGAGGAGACAGGGCTGCTCTGTGTCCGAGGGGGGCATATCCCCAATAAAACAGGACAGTCTCCTACATAGATCTCCTGTCTTTGCCTTCTGTATGTGACCATAGCAGAGCAGCAGACAGTATCTCTCTACTGACATCATGTTAGCTGCTCCTTCTGACATCATGTTAGCTGCTCCTACTGACATCATGTTAGCTGCTCCTTCTGACATCATGTTAGCTGCTCCTACTGACATCATGTTAGCTGCTCCTACTGACATCATGTTAGCTGCTCCTTCTGACATCATGTTAGCTGCTCCTACTGACATCATGTTAGCTGCTCCTTCTGACATCATGTTAGCTGCTCCTACTGACATCATGTTAGCTGCTCCTACTGACATCATGTTAGCTGCTCCTACTGACATCATGTTAGCTGCTCCTACTGACATCATGTTAGCTGCTCCTACTGACATCATGTTAGCTGCTCCTTCTGACATCATGTTAGCTGCTCCTACTGACATCATGTTAGCTGCTCCTACTGACATCATGTTAGCTGCTCCTACTGACATCATGTTAGCTGCTCCTACTGACATCATGTTAGCTGCTCTCTACTGACATCATGTTAGCTGCTCCTACTGACATCATGTTAGCTGCTCCTACTGACATCATGTTAGCTGCTCCTACTGACATCATGTTAGCTGCTCCTACTGACATCATGTTAGCTGCTCCTACTGACATCATGTTAGCTGCTCCTTCTGACATCATGTTAGCTGCTCCTACTGACATCATGTTAGCTGCTCCTTCTGACATCATGTTAGCTGCTCCTACTGACATCATGTTAGCTGCTCCTACTGACATCATGTTAGCTGCTCCTACTGACATCGTTAGCTGCCTCACTGACATCATGTTAGCTGCCCTACTGACATCATGTTAGCTGCTCCTACTGACATCGTTAGGGGCTGTCTACCGACATCATGTTAGCTGCTCCCACTGACATCATGTTAGCTGCTCCTACTGACATCATGTTAGCTCTACTGACATCATGTTAGCTTTTCCTTCTGACATCATGTTAGCTGCTCCTACTGACATCATGTTAGCTGCTCCTACTGACATCATGTTAGCTGCTCCTACTGACATCATGTTAGCTGTCTTACCTACTGACATCATGTTAGCTGCTCCTTCTGACATCATGTTAGCTGCTCCTACTGACATCATGTTAGCTGCTCCTTCTGACATCATGTTAGCTGCTCCTACTGACATCATGTTAGCTGCTCCTTCTGACATCATGTTAGCTGCTCCATCTGACATCATGTTAGCTGCTCTACCGACATCATGTTAGCTGCTCCTACTGACATCATGTTAGCTGACATCATGTTAGCTGCTCCTTCTGACATCATGTTAGCTGCTCCTACTGACATCATGTTAGCTGCTCCTTCTGACATCATGTTAGCTGCTCCTACTGACATCATACTGACATCATGTTAGCTGCTCCTTCTGACATCATGTTAGCTGCTCCTTCTGACATCATGTTAGCTGCTCCTACTGACATCATGTTAGCTGCTCCTTCTGACATCATGTTAGCTGCTCCTACTGACATCATGTTAGCTGCTCCTTCTGACATCATGTTAGCTGCTCTCTTCTGACATCATGTTAGCTGCTCCTTCTGACATCATGTTAGCTGCTCCGGCCCAAAGGTCAGAGACTCTGTATGTGACCAGCTCTACAGTGTAGCCCATCTCAACACACATAACAGCTACGACTGGCTACCTACCACCTCCCCAAGGAAAGATGTATGTGACCAGCTCTTCTGTAGCCCATCTCAACACACATAACAGCTACGACTGGCCACCTACCACCTCCCCAAGGAAAGATGTATGTGACCAGCTCTTCTCTGTAGCCCATCTCAACACACATAACAGCTACGACTGGCTACCTACCACCTCCCCAAGGAAAGATGTATGTGACCAGCTCTACAGTGTAGCCCATCTCAACACACATAACAGCTACGACTGGCCACCTACCACCTCCCCAAGGAAAGATGTATGTGACCAGCTCTTCTCTGTAGCCCATCTCAACACACATAACAGCTACGACTGGCCACCTACCACTTCCCCAAGGAAAGATGTATGTGACCAGCTCTTCTCTGTAGCCCATCTCAACACACATAACAGCTACGACTGGCCACCTACCACCTCCCCAAGGAAAGATGTATGTGACCAGCTCTTCTCTGTAGCCCATCTCAACACACATAACAGCTACGACTGGCCACCTACCACTTCCCCAAGGAAAGATGTATGTGACCAGCTCTTCTCTGTAGCCCATCTCAACACACATAACAGCTACGACTGGCCACCTACCACCTCCCCAAGGAAAGATGGGTGCCATGGCGCTGGCTAGCAGATGCTCGGATGCTGTTTAGAGTGTTTGTACCAAGGAGATCTGTGTGAAAGCAACCCAAGGCCTGGTGTTTGGCCCGAGGGGGATCTCTCTAGAATGGATAATGAGTATTATAAAGATGTTGATCTAAAAATGGGATTCTCTCTCTCTTTTCTCTCTATCACTCTGTCACTCCTCTTTCTTTCTCCCCCCCCCCCTCTCTCTCTCTCTCTCTGTCTGTCTCTCTTTTTCCTCTGTCTCTCTGTCTCTCCCCCTCTCTCTCTGTCTGTCTGTCTGTCTGTCTGTCTGTCTCTCTCTCTCTGTGTCTCTCTCTCTTCCTCTCTCTCTCTCACTCTCTGTCTCTCTCCCCCTCTCTCGCTCTGTCTCTCTCTCTCCTCTGTCTCTCTCTCTCTCTCCCCTGTTTCTCTCTCTGTCGCCAAAATATTTTCTTTCCTTCTACGGAGAAAATGCTCCACAGTTAAGCCACGTTGCTGTTTTCCAGTAACTTAGCAACAGCAGGTCTAGACAGACTATAAGATATGGTAAAATCCAATACATGACAGCTTCTCCTCCTCCTCCTGTCTCTAGTAGATAGGTGGTGAATGGCTTTAACAGGAAATGAGAAAGAGCAGGCAGGCAGTGTGTATAATGGAGGTAATGTCTGTGATGTGCCACAGGTCGGTGATAAGCGATGATGATGATGATGTGGTGGAGTGGATAATCATCTCCGTGGTAACTACACGGAGAGGCTGATAGGGAAACTGGTCCTCTACGACGCAAAGAGGTCCTACTGTCTGTCTGTCTAAACGCACCTCAATGGGAGCATAGTATCTGTCTGTCTGTCTCAACGCACCTCAATGGGAGCATAGTATCTGTCTGTCTGTCTGTCTCAACGCACCTCAATGGGAGCATAGTATCTGTCTGTCTGTCTCAACACACCTCAATGGGAGCATAGTATCTGTCTGTCTGTCTCAACGCACCTCAATGGGAGCATAGTATCTGTCTGTCTGTCTCAACACACCTCAATGGGAGCATAGTATCTGTCTGTCTGTCTCAACACATCTCAATGGGAGCATAGTATCTGTCTGTCTGTCTCAACGCACCTCAATGGGAGCATAGTATCTGTCTGTCTGTCTCAATGCACCTCAATGGGAGCATAGTATCTGTCTGTCTGTCTGTCTCAACGCACCTCAATGGAAGCATAGTATCTGTCTGTCTGTCTCAACACACCTCAATGGGAGCATAGTATCTGTCTGTCTGTCTCAACGCACCTCAATGGGAGCATAGCATCTGTCTGTCTCAACGCACCTTAATGGGAGCATAGTGTCTGTCTGTCTGTCTGTCTGTCTGTCTGTCTGTCTGTCTGTCTGTCTGTCTGTCTGTCTGTCTGTCTGTCTGTCTGTCTGTCTGTCTGTCTGTCTGTCTGTCTGTATTAGGTTTTGTTGTGGAATAGTTAGATATGACCTGTTAGATACTGCTGCACTGTCAGATCTAGAAGCATAAACATGTACCTACACTTACAATAACATCTGCTAACCATGTGTTTGTGACCAATAACATTTGATTTGACAGACACACACACACACAGACGGACGGAAGGACAGACAGACAGACAGACAGACAGACAGACAGAACAGACACAGACAGACAGACAGAGACAGACAGACAGACAGACAGACAGACAGACAGACAGACAGACAGACAGACAGACAGACAGACAGACAGACAGAACAGACAGACAGACAGACAGACAGACAGACAGACAGACAGACAGACAGACAGACAGACAGACAGACAGACAGACACTATGCTCCAATTTGATTTGACTGACAGACAGACAGACAGAACAGACAGACAGAGACAGACAGACAGACAGACAGACAGACAGACAGACAGACAGACCAGACAGACAGACAGACAGACAGACACATTCTTCTTTGTTTTGTATCCTAGGTCCCTGTAGCTGCTGCCAGAGAACATTATGTTAACAGTTATCCTCCATCCCTTTCAGCACCAAGGACAGCTGCCATTTAAGCCTTAAGGAAGGTGCACTGCCTGAACCAGTGGTCCTGGTACTGAGTGACAGACAGAGCTGGGTTCAACCTGAGAGAGTGGTTGCCACCATTTTGTAGCTACAGGAAGTAAACAGCGTAGTGTGTACATTTCCGCAACAACTGAGAGCGTTGAAGCGCGACGCTCAACTTCTCTGCTGTTTTGTTCCTCTGGCTGCCGCACAGTGTACGGCGTGAACCTGTGCACATGCACATTTACTGTGTGAGAGAGGGGTGTTGCATCTTGCTCATCTCAACATCCTAGACTATTCATTGATAATAGGCCCTGCATTTACTGATGCCAGGAAATTGCCAGATACATCATTCCAAGAAAGCCAAGAAATTGCGAGATAAAGCTTTGGATTGCCAATAGATAGACCTAGTGCACGGTTCTGTCTGTCTGGTGTCTGACCTGCCTATACTGATAGATAGGCCTAGTGCACGGTTCTGTCTGTCTGGTGGCTGACCTGCCGATACTGATAGATAGACCTAGTGCACGGTTCTGTCTGGTGGCTGACCTGCCTATACTGATAGATAGACCTAGTGCACGGTTCTGTCTGTCTGGTGGCTGACCTGCCTATACTGATAGATAGACGTAGTGCACGGTTCTGTCTGTCTGGTGACTGACCTGCCTATACTGATAGATAGACCTAGTGCACGGTTCTGTCTGTCTGGTGACTGACCTGCCTATACTGATAGATAGGCCTAGTGCACGGTTCTGTCTGTCTGGTGACTGACCTGCCTATACTGATAGATAGGCCTAGTGCACGGTTCTGTCTGTCTGGTGGCTGACCTGCCTATACTGATAGATAGGCCTAGTGCACGGTTCTGTCTGTCTGGTGGCTGACCTGCCGATACTGATAGATAGACCTAGTGCACGGTTCTGTCTGTCTGGTGGCTGACCTGCCGATACTGATAGATAGACCTAGTGCACGGTTCTGTCTGGTGGCTGACCTGCCTATACTGATAGATAGACCTAGTGCACGGTTCTGTCTGTCTGGTGGCTGACCTGCCTATACTGATAGATAGACGTAGTGCACGGTTCTGTCTGTCTGGTGACTGACCTGCCTATACTGATAGATAGACCTAGTGCACGGTTCTGTCTGTCTGGTGACTGACCTGCCTATACTGATAGATAGGCCTAGTGCACGGTTCTGTCTGTCTGGTGACTGACCTGCCTATACTGATAGATAGGCCTAGTGCACGGTTCTGTCTGTCTGGTGTCTGACCTGCCTATACTGATAGATAGGCCTAGTGCACGGTTCTGTCTGTCTGGTGGCTGACCTGCCGATACTGATAGATAGACCTAGTGCACGGTTCTGTCTGGTGGCTGACCTGCCTATACTGATAGATAGACCTAGTGCACGGTTCTGTCTGTCTGGTGGCTGACCTGCCTATACTGATAGATAGACGTAGTGCACGGTTCTGTCTGTCTGGTGACTGACCTGCCTATACTGATAGATAGACCTAGTGCACGGTTCTGTCTGTCTGGTGACTGACCTGCCTATACTGATAGATAGGCCTAGTGCACGGTTCTGTCTGTCTGGTGACTGACCTGCCTATACTGATAGATAGGCCTAGTGCACGGTTCTGTCTGTCTGGTGGCTGACCTGCCTATACTGATAGATAGGCCTAGTGCACGGTTCTGTCTGTCTGGTGGCTTACCTGCCTATACTGATGTGAGGTTCAGTAATAGACTGAGAGGGAGATGTGGGGTACAGTAACAGACAGAAGGAGATGTGGGGTACAGTAACAGACTGAGGGGGAGATGTGAGGTACAGTAACAGACTGAGAGGGAGATGTGGGGTACAGTAACAGACTGAGAGGGAGATGTGGGATACAGTAACAGACTGAGGGGGAGATGTGGGGTACAGTAACAGACTGAGAGGGAGATGTGGGGTACAGTAACAGACTGAGAGGGAGATGTGGGGTACAGTAACAGACTGAGAGGGAGATGTGGGGTACAAACAGACTGAGGAGGAGATGTGGGGTACAGTAACAGACTGAGAGGGAGATGTGAGTACAGTAACAGACTGAGAGGGAGATGTGGGGTACAGTAACAGACTGAGAGGAGATGTAGGGTACAGTAACAGACTGGGAGGGGAGATGTGGGGTACAGTAACAGACTGAGAGGAGATGTGGGTACAGTAACAGACTGAGAGGAGATGTAGGGTACAGTAACAGACTGAGAGGGAGATGTGGGGTACAGTAACAGACTGAGAGGGAGATGTGGGGTACAGTAACAGACTGAGGGAGATGTGGGGTATGACTGAGAGGGAGATGTGGGTACAGTAACAGACTGAGGGGAGATGTGGGGTACAGTAACAGACTGAGGGAGATGTGGGTACAGTAACAGACTGAGAGGGAGATGTGTGGTACAGTAACAGACTGAGGGGGAGATGTGGGTACAGTAACAGACTGAGAGAGGAGATGTGGGGTACAGTAACAGACTGAGAGGGAGATGTAAGGGTACAGTAGACTGAGAGGGAGATGTAGGGGTACAGTAACAGACTGAGAGGGAGATGTGGGGTACAGTAACAGACTGAGAGGGAGATGTGGGGTACAGTAACAGACTGAGAGGAGATGTGGGTACAGTAACAGACTGAGGGAGATGTGGGGTACAGTAACAGACTGAGAGGGAGATGTGGGGTACAGTAACAGACTGAGAGGGAGGAGAGTAACAGACTGAGAGGGAGATGTGGGGTACAGTAACAGACTGAGAGGGAGATGTGGAGGTACAGTAACAGACTGAGAGGGGGAGATGTGGGGTACAGTAACAGACTGAGAGGAGATGTGGGGTACAGTAACAGACTGAGAGGGAGATGTGGGGTACAGTAACAGACTGAGAGGAGATGGGGTACAGTAACAGACTGAGAGGGAGATGTGTGTACAGTAACAGACTGAGAGGGAGATGTGGGGTATGTAACAGACTGAGAGGGAGATGTGGGGCAGTAACAGACTGAGAGGAGATGTGGGGTACAGTAACAGACTGAGAGGAGATGTGGTACAGTAACAGACTGAGAGGAGATGGCAAAGGTACAGTAACAGACTGAGAGGGAGATGTGGGGTACAGTAACAGACTGAGGGAGATGTGGGGTACAGTAACAGACTGAGAGGAGATGTGGGGTACAGTAACAGACTGAGGGGGAGATGTGGGCAGTAACAGACTGAGAGGGAGATGTGTGGTACAGTAACAGACTGAGAGGGAGATGTGGGGTACAGTAACAGACTGAGGGGAGATGTGGGGTACAGTAACAGACTGAGAGGGAGATGGGGTACAGTAACAGACTGAGAGGAGATGTGGGGTACAGTAGACTGAGAGGGAGATGTGGGGCACAGTAACAGACTGAGAGGAGATAACAGTAACAGACTGAGAGGGAGATGTGGGGTACAGTAACAGACTGAGAGGAGATGTAGGGTACAGTAACAGACTGAGGGGGAGATGTGGGGTACAGTAACAGACTGAGAGGGAGATGTGGGGGTACAGTAACAGACTGAGAGGGAGATGTAGGGTACAGTAACAGACTGAGAGGAGATGTGTGGTACAGTAACAGACTGAGAGGGAGATGTGGGGTACAGTAACAGACTGAGAGGGAGATGTGGGGTACAGTAATAGACTGAGAGGAGATGTGGGTACAGTAACAGACTGAGAGGAGATGATGGGGGTACAGTAACAGACTGAGAGGGAGATGTGGGGTACAGTAACAGACTGAGAGGAGATGTAGGTACAGTAACAGACTGAGAGGGAGATGTGGGGTACAGTAACAGACTGAGAGGGGAGATGTAAGGGTACAGTAACAGACTGAGAGGAGATGTAAGGGTACAGTAACAGACTGAGAGGGAGATGTAGGGTACAGTAACAGACTGAGAGGGAGATGTAGGGTACAGTAACAGACTGAGAGGGAGATGTGGGGTACAGTAACAGACTGAGAGGAGATGTGGGGTACAGTAACATACTGAGAGGGAGATGTGGGGTACAGTAACAGACTGAGAGGGGAGATGTGGGGTACAGTAACAGACTGAGAGGAGATGTGGGGTACAGTAACAGACTGAGGGAGATGTGAGTACAGTAACAGACTGAGAGGGAGATGTACAGTAACAGACTGAGGGGAGATGTGGGGTACAGTAACAGACTGAGAGGAGATGTGGTACAGTAACAGACTGAGAGGAGATGTGGGGTACAGTAACAGACTGAGGGGAGATGTAGGGTACAGTAACAGACTGAGAGGAGATGTGGGAATTTTGTGAACAGACTGAGAGGAGATGTGCGGTACAGTAGACTGAGAGGAGATGTGGGGTACAGTAACAGACTGAGAGGGAGATGTGGGGTACAGTAACAGACTGAGAGGAGATGTGGGGTACAGTAACAGACTGAGAGGGAGATGTAAGGGTACAGTAACAGACTGAGGGGAGATGTGGGGTACAGTAACAGACTGAGAGGAGATGTAGGGTACAGTAACAGACTGAGAGGGAGATGTGGGGTACAGTAACAGACTGAGAGGAGATGTGTGGTACAGTAACAGACTGAGAGGGAGATGTAAGGTTTAGTAACAGACTGAGAGGGAGATGTCAGGGTACAGTAATAGACTGAGAGGAGATGTGGGTGTACAGTAACAGACTGAGAGGAGATGTGGGGTACAGTAATATACTGAGAGGAGATGTGGGGTACAGTAACAGACTGAGAGAGGGAGAGATGTAGGGTACAGTAACAGACTGAGAGAAGAGATGTACAGTAATATACTGAGAGGAGATGTAGTAACAGACTGAGGGAGATGTAGGGGTACAGTAACAGACTGAGAGGAGATGGGGGTACAGTAACAGACTGAGGGGAGATGTGGGTACAGTAACAGACTGAGAGGAGATGTGGGGTACAGTAACAGACTGAGAGGAGATGTAGGGTACAGTAACAGACTGAGGGAGATGTGGGTACAGTAACAGACAGAGGGAGGGGTACAGTAACAGACTGAGAGGGAGATGGGGTACAGTAACAGACTGAGAGGGGAGATGTGGGGTACAGTAACAGACTGAGAGGAGATGTGTGAGTACAGTAACAGACTGAGAGGAGATGTGAGGTACAGTAACAGACTGAGAGGGAGATGTGGGGTACAGTAACAGACTGAGAGGGAGATGTGGGGTACAGTATATACTGAGAGGGAGATGTGGGAGTACAGTAACAGACTGAGAGGAGATGTAGGGTACAGTAACAGACTGAGAGGGAGATGTAGGGGTACAGTAACAGACTGAGAGGAGATGTAAGGGTACAGTAACAGACTGAGGGGAGATGTGTGGTACAGTAACAGACTGAGAGGAGGAGATGATGGGTACAGTAACAGACTGAGAGGAGATGGGGTACAGTAACAGACTGAGAGGAGATGTGGGGTACAGTAACAGACTGAGAGGAGATGTGGGGTACAGTAATATACTGAGAGGAGATGTGGGTACAGTAACAGACTGAGAGGGAGATGTGGTACAGTAACAGACTGAGAGGGAGATGTAGGGTTACAGTAACAGACTGAGGGAGATGTAGGGGCAGTAACAGACTGAGAGGAGATGTAGGGTACAGTAACAGACTGAGAGGGAGATGTGGGGTACAGTAACAGACTGAGAGGAGATGTGGGGTACAGTAACAGACTGAGAGGGAGATGTAAGATAGCAAACAGACTGAGAGGAGATGTGGGGTACAGTAACAGACTGAGAGGAGATGTGGGGTACAGTAACAGACTGAGAGGAGATAAAAGTACAGTAACAGACTGAGAGGAGATGTGGGGGTACAGTAACAGACTGAGAGGAGATGTGGGGTACAGTAACAGACTGAGGGGGAGATGTGGGTACAGTAACAGACTGAGAGGAGGGAGATGTGGGGTACAGTAACAGACTGAGAGGAGATGTGGGGTACAGTAACAGACTGAGAGGGAGATGTAGGGTACAGTAACAGACTGAGGGAGATGTGGGGCAGTAATATACTGAGAGGGAGATGTAGGGTACAGTAACAGACTGAGAGGAGATGTGAGGTACAGTAACAGACTGAGGGGAGATGTGGGGTACAGTAACAGACTGAGGAGATGTGGGTACAGTAACAGACTGAGAGGGGAGATGGGGTACAGTAACAGACTGAGAGGAGATGTGGGGGTACAGTAACAGACTGGGAGAGGGAGATGTAGGGTACAGTAACAGACTGAGAGGGAGATGTGGGGTACAGTAACAGACTGAGAGGAGATGTGGGGTACAGTAACAGACTGATTGGGAGATGTGGGGTACAGTAACAGACTGAGAGGAGATGTAAGGGTACAGTAACAGACTGAGAGGGAGATGTAGGGTACAGTAACATACTCAGAGGAGATGTGGGGTACAGTAATGGTCGTCAGGTCGATGCTGAACCATGGGAACAAGACGACACACGTGAGACACAAACCGTTGCTGGCAGCAGCCATGCTTTACATTGTGAATTCATGGAATTAAAAATGTTTTTAGTCTTATTGTTTTCAACGGGAAACCCGATAAAGAAAAATGGCCGTTAAACGTTAAAAAACAACAACTTCTCTACAGTGTATCCAGTCTACACAGCGCCAAAGTCAAATAGAGGACATTTTAGCATGGCATTTGTAGATCTGCCGTGAGTGAAATTATTTATTTTACTAGACAAGTCAGTTAAGAACAATGACTATTTTCAATGACGGCCTGAGGGAACAGTGGGTTAACTGCCTGTTCCAGGGGCAGAATGACAGATTTGTACCTTGTCAGCTCAGGGGTTTGAACATGCAACCTTCTGGTTACTAGTCCAACACTCTAACCACTAGGCTACCCTGCTGTCTCTACACTCTAACCACCAGGCTACACTGCACCACCTCTACACTCTAACCACTAGACTACCCTGCCGCCTCTACACTCTAACCACTCAGGCTACCCTGCCCGTCTCTACACTCTAACCACTAGGCTACCCTGCTGCCTCTACACTCTAACCACTAGAGCTAACCTGCTGCCTCTACACTCTAACCACTAGGCCACCCTGCTGCCTCTACACTCTAACCACCAGGCTGCCCTGCCGCCTACACTCCAACCACTAGGCTGCCCGTCGCTCTCACTCTAACCTTTAGGCTACCCTGCCGCCTCTACACTCTAACCACCAGGCTACCCTGCCGCCCTGCACTCAACCACTAGCTACCCTGCCGCCTCCCCACCCCCAACCACTAGGCTCCCTGCCACCTCTGCACTCTAACCACTGGGCTACCCTGCTCCCAACCGCAGGCCACCTGCCTCAACCACCAGGCTGCCTGCCGCCCCTACACTCTAACCACTAGGCCCTACCCTCCACCCTCTACACTCTAACCACTGGGCTACCCTGCCACCTCTACACTCCTAACCACTAGGCTACCCTGCCTCTAACCACTAGGCTACCCTGCCTCTAACCACTAGGCTGCACCTGGCTACTCTGCTGCCCCAATAAACATAGCCATTGTTTTAGCTTACATTCAATTCTCAATTCATGGTCCATTCTGTGCAAAACCTTAGCAACGCTGAGGATATTTTATCATGAAGTTTCTAGATTCACCTCTGCAGTCTCTGGGAGAAGCCGAGACAGGAGGAGGCTGGTGATTTATTTAACAGGCGTTCAGCAGGCAGACCTATCTCCTGTCGAGAGAAAGCAGAGAGCTGAATGTCACCACACGGTGGGTGGGGGGGTCCTGATGGGGACAGGGCTTTGGGCACACAAGCACGGCACATCTCAGGCATGCACGCTGCACGGCTCACACACACACACACACACACACACACACACACACACACACACACACACACACACACACACACACACACACACACACACTATTATTATTATAAAATACTAGTATTATAAAATACTATTAAATACTATTATTATTATAAAATACTATTATTATTATAAAATACTATTATTATAAAATACTATTATTATTATAAAATACTATTATTATAACAGTCTAGTATTATTATAAAATACTATTATTATTATAAAATACTATTATTATTATAAAATACTATTATTATTACAGTCTATTATTATTATAAAATACTAGTATTATTATAAAATACTAGTATTATTACAGTCTATTATTAATATAAAATACTAGTATTATTATAAAATACTATTATTATTACAGTCTATTATTATTATAAAATACTATTATTATTATAAAATACTATTATTATAACAGTCTAGTATTATTATAAAATACTATTATTATTACAGTCTATTATTATTATAAAATACTAGTATTATTATAAAATACTATTATTATAAAATACTATTATTATTACAGTCTATTATTATTATAAAATACTATTATTATTATAAAATACTATTATTATTATAACAGTCTAGTATTATTATAAAATACTATTATTATTATAAAATACTATTATTATTATAAAATACTATTATTATTATAAAATACTATTATTATTATAACAGTCTAGTATTATTATAAAATACTATTATTATTATAAAATACTAGTATTATTATAAAATACTATTATTATTATAACAGTCTAGTATTATTATAAAATACTATTATTATTACAGTATACTATTTTAGAAAATACTAGTATTATTATAACAGTCTAGTATTATTATAAAATACTATTATTATTATAAAATACTATTATTATTATAAAATACTATATTATTATAAAATACTATTATTATTACAGTCTATTATTATCATAAAATGCTAGTATTATTATAACAGTATACTATTATTATAAAATACTAGTATTATTATAACAGTCTAGTATTATCATAACAGTATACTATTATTATAAAATACTATTATTATTATAACACTATATTATTATGAAATATTATTATAACAGTGTATTATTATAATAAAATACTCTTATTATAAAACACTAGTATTAGAAAAGGAGTAGCCTTGTATCCATACTGTAGGTGCTGTAAACAACTATAGGAAGCCTGTCCTCTGTTATCACTGTTACATTTGATGATAAGAAACACAGCAGAAATGCAAGTCCAGTTTTGACAGCCTTCCACATTTCCCATTTTTATCGCTTGTTTTTTTGGTTGTGTTGTCCAGTTGTGTTTTGGCGTTCACACAGTCCTTTTATCAATGGTGAATCACTAGAGGCAGAGTCTTCCTCACAGAAACCAGCAGCAGCAGGACCACAAATAGACAGGCATTGTTTTCTGGTCCAAGACATGGAAATAGACTCCAGAATGTTTCTCACAGGGAGGTTAAGAGAGAACGCCCACTCACTCCACTTCCTGTGTGTAGTCACATGACAATATGTCCCTGCAGGCACCAATAGCCACAGCTAATGGACGGAATAGAGAAAGGGGATGAGGAGAAGGAGAGAGAGAGGAGGAGCTATGGGGAAGAGAGGAGAGAGAGGAGGAGGTGCAATGGGGGTGAGAGGAAAGAGAGGAGAGAGAGAGAGGAGCAATGGAATGGGGGACCAATGGGGGAAGAGAGGAGAGAGAGAGAGGTGGTGCAATGGGGGGACCAATGGGGAAGAGGAGAGAGAGAGGTGGTGCAATGGGGTGGGAGAGGAAAGAGAGAGAGAGAGGAGGATGGCGGTAC
Source organism: Oncorhynchus nerka (assembly GCF_034236695.1). NCBI lineage: Eukaryota > Metazoa > Chordata > Actinopteri > Salmoniformes > Salmonidae > Oncorhynchus > Oncorhynchus nerka. The sequence goes on along the minus strand of NW_027038324.1, from coordinate 10,000 downwards.
AGACAGTCAAGTCATTGAGAGAGACAGAGACAGAGAGAGACAGAGACAGAGAGGAAGTAGAGTGTGTGAAAGATGTGGGTTCTCTTTGTCAGTCAGTAACTTAGGCCTCTCTGACCATCGGGACGTTGTGTAACCAGATCACAGATGGTTCCCAGACACTCTGTGGTCTTCCTGTCTCTGCCTCTGTCTCTGTCTCTGTCTCTCTCTCTCTCTCTCTCTCTCTGTCTCTTTGCTCTTCTCTCTCTCTCTCTGTCTCTCTGTCTCTCTGTCTCTGTCTGTGTCTGTCTCTGCCTCTTAGGCTCACTGTGTGTGTGTGTGTGTGTGTGTGTGTGTGTGTGTGTGTGTGTGTGTGTGTGTGTGTGTGTGTGTGTGTGTGTGACCGTGCAATGTCTTCCCTTGTGTCTGTATCTCCATCTGTGAGTACGTAAGTGTCTTAGCGTGAATACTGCATTCCATCTGTGAGTAGACAGCGTGAATACTGTGTGAGTGTATATATCTGTGAGCGTGAATTCTGCGTGTGAGCGTGAATACTGTATTCCATCTGTGAGTACGTATACGTCTGTGAGCGTGAATACTGTATCTCCATCTGTGAGTACGTATATGTCTGTGAGCGTGAATTCTGCATTCCATCTGTGAGTATGTCTATATCTGTGAGCGTGAATATGCATTTCTGTATACTGTATCTCCATCTGTGTGAGTACGTATACGTCTGTGAGCGTGAATACTGTATCTCCATCTGTGAGTACGTATCTGTGAGCGTGAATACTGTATCTCCATCTGTGAGTACATATATATCTGTGATCTCCTCCATCTGTGAGTATGTCTATATCTGTGAGCGTGAATACTGTATCCCATCCATCTCTGTGAGCTGTAATACTGTATCTCCATCTGTGAGTACGTATATGTGTCTGTGAGCGTGAATTCTGTATCTCCATCTGTGAGTATGTCTATATCTGTGAGCGTGAATACTGTATCTCCATCTGTGAGTATGTATATGTCTGTGAGCGTGAATACTGTATCTCCATCTGTGAGTATGTATATGTCTGTGAGCGTGAATGCTGTATCTCCATCTGTGAGTACGTATACGTCTGTGAGCCGAATACTGCATCTCCATCTGTGAGTACGTATATATCTGTGAGTGTGAATACTGTATCTCCATCTGTGAGTACGTATACGTCTGTGAGCGTGAATACTGGTGAGTACGTATACTGCCTGTGAGCGTGAATACTGTATTCCATCTGTGAGTACGTATATGTCTGTGAGCTTGAATACTGTATCTCCATCTGTGAGCAGGATGTGAGCGTGAATTTGTATCTCCATCTGTGAGTATGTCTATATCTGTGAGCTGAATACTGTATCTCCCATCTGTGAGTACATATACGTCTGCGCTTGAATCTGTATCTCCATCTGTGAGTACGTATATGTCTGTGAGCCTGATCTGTGAGTATGTCTATATCTGTGAGCGTGAATACTGTATCTCATCTGTGAGTATGTATATGTCTGTGAGCGTGAATACTGCATCTCCATCTGTATATGTATATGTCTGTGAGTGTGAATGTTGTATCTCCATCTGTGAGTACGTGCTGTGAGCCGTGAATACTGTCCTGTGAGTACGTATATGTGAACGTGAATACTGTATCCCCATCTGTGAGCAGGCCAGCATGAATACTGTATCTCTATCTGTGAGTTTTGTGAATCAATCCCCATCTGTGATGTGTTGAGCGTGAATACTGAGTGAGTAAAAGTGAGAAATACTGTATCCCCATCTTATCGTATACCTCTGTGAGCGTGAATACTGTATCTCCATCTGTGAGTACGTATACGTCTGTGAGCGTGAATACTGTATCTCCATCTGTGAGTATGTATACGTCTGGCGTGAATACTGTATCTCCATCTGTGAGTACGTATACGTCTGTGAGCGTGAATACTGCATTCCATCTGTGAGTACGTATACGCCTGTGAGCGGAATACTGTATCTACATCTGTGAGAATACGTCTGTAGCCGTGAATACTGTATCTCCATCTGTGAGTACTTATACGGTGAGCGTGAATACTGATTCCATCTGTGAGTAGTAGTCTGTGAGCGTGTGGGAGACCTTTTCTTCACGGGCTGGAGTGGCCTTTAGCTCAGTCAGGATGTCGGCACACAGAAGCCCTGTTGTTTCCCCTCCCTCCTGGTCCTCTCTGTCTGCTGCCTGATGAATTATTCCCCATGGGCAGTGTGTCGCCACGGTACGCCGCTGCCAGTCCGGCGGTGCTAGCTGAACGGCATCTCTAAGGCCAATGCAATTTTGTAGTTTTGTAATCAAATATGTGTTGATCTGAAGTAAAAGTAGAAATAGCGCTATCAGAAATTGTCCGGACGCCACTTAAAGAGGTGTCTTGGTTTGTACGCCGTTAAACCTTCCTGTTTATCCCGAGGGTTAATGAGAACCGAAAGGTCAAAGGTCAGATTATTTTAGAGGAGTGACCTGACCTGGGTATCAAGTATCTGCATCATTAAAACTTTGTTATCTCTGTATATGTCTATGTGATGAAATACCACCGATCAGTGGGTGAGGTAGTCTCCTCCATCAGTGGGTGAGGTAGTCTTCCCATCAGTGGGTGAGGTAGTCTTCCATCAGTGGGTGAGGTAGTCTTCTCCATCAGTGGGTGAGGTAGTCTTCCATCAGTGGGTGAGGTAGTCTTCTCCATCAGTGGATGAGGTAGTCTTCCCATCAGTGGGTGAGGTAGTCTTCTCCATCAGTGGGTGAGGTAGTCTTCTCCATCAGTGGGTGAGGTAGTCTTCTCCATCAGTGGGTGAGGTAGTCTTCTCCATCAGTGGGTGAGTGGGTCTTCTCCATCAGTGGGTGAGGTAGTCTTCTCCATCAGTGGATGAGAGTAGTCTTCCATCAGTGGGTGAGGCAGTCTTCTCCATCAGTGGGTGAGGTAGTCTTCCCATCAGTGGGTGAGGTAGTCTTCTCCATCAGTGGGTGAGGTAGTCTTCTCCATCAGTGGGTGAGGTAGTCTTCTCCATCAGTGGGTGAGGTAGTCTTCTCCATCAGTGGGTGAGGTAGTCTTCTCCATCAGTGGGTGAGGTAGTCTTCTCCATCAGTGGGTGAGGTAGTCTTCTCCATCAGTGGGTGAGGTAGTCTTCTCCATCAGTGGGTGAGGTAGTCTTCTCCATCAGTGGGTGAGGTAGTCTCCTCCATCAGTGGGTGAGGTAGTCTTCTCCATCATCTTCTTGTTGTAGCGACAAGCTGCCAACAACCCAGTGACAGACAGCTGTGATGACGCCACGACACTGAGACATGAGTGTGGAGGGGACAGATTACAGACACTGTGGGGCTCTTTTCAGGCTTATTAGAGAGAGAGAGAGAGAGAGAGAGAGAGAGAGAGAGAGAGAGAGAGGAGCCAGAGAGAGAGAGAGAGGAGCCAGAGAGAGAGAGAGAGGAGCCAGAGAGAGAGAGAGAGAGAGAGAGAGAGAGAGGAGCCAGAGAGAGAGAGAGAGAGGAGCCAGAGAGAAGAAGGAGCCAGAGAGAGAGAGAGGACATCAAACCAGTGATCCACAAAAGGCCCAGATTTATACCACCAAAGAACAAAGCTGAACCTGCTGTTGTGCAGTGTGGCTGGCTTCAGTCAAAGCAGCCACTAGATGGAGCTGGTAACCTGGACCACTAGATGGAGCTGGACCACTAGATGGAGCTGGTAACCTGAACCACTAGATGGAGCTGGACCACTAGATGGGGCTGATAACCTGGACCACTAGATGGAGCTGATAACCTGGACCACTAGATGGAGCCGATAACCTGACCACTAGATGGAGCTGATAACCTGGACCACTAGATGGAGCTGATACCCTGGACCACTAGATGGAGCTGATAACCTGGACCACTAGATGGAGCTGATAACCTGGACCACTAGATGGAGCTGATAACCTGGACCACTAGATGGAGCTGATAACCTGGACCACTAGATGGAGCTGATAACCTGGGCCACTAGATGGAGCTGGATAACCTGGACCACTAGATGGAGCTGATAACCTAGACCAGATGGATGATAACCTGGACCACTAGATGGAGCCGATAACCTGACCACTAGATGGAGCTGATAACCTGGGCCACTAGGATGGAGCTGATAACCTGGACCACTAGATGGAGCTGGACCACTAGATGGAGCTGGACCACTAGATGGAGCTGATAACCTGGGCCACTAGATGGAGCTGGACCACTAGATGGAGCTGATAACCTGGACCACTGATGGAGCTGGACCACTAGATGGAGCTGGACCACTAGATGGAGCTGGACCACTAGATGAGCTGGACCACTAGATGGAGCTGATAACCTGGACCACTGGATGGAGCTGGACCACTAGATGGAGCTGATAACCTGGACCACTAGATGGAGCTGGACCACTAGATGGAGCTGATAACCTGGACCACTAGATGGAGCTGATAACCTGGACCACTAGATGGGCTTCTGATAACCTGGACCACTAGATGGACCTGATAACCCGGACCACTAGATGGGCCAGTAACCTGGACCACTAGATGGACCTGATAACCTGGACACACAGATGGAGCTGATAACCTGACCACTGGCTGGAGCTGGACCACTAGATGGAGCTGATAACCTGGACCACTAGATGGAGCTGATAACCCTGACCACTGAGATAGAGCTGACCACTAGATGGAGCTGGACCACTAGATGGAGCTGGACCACTAGATGGAGCTGGACCACTAGATGGAGCTGATAACCTGTACCTATCAGATGGGGAGCTGATAACCTGGACCACTGGGAGATGGAGTTGGACCGCTAGATGGAGCTGATGTAACCTGACCACTAGATGGAGACTGGACCACTAAATGGAGCTGATAACCTGGACCACTAGATGGAGCTGATAACCTGACCACTAGATGGAGCTGATAACCTGGACCACTAGATGGGCTGACACCTGACCACTAGATGGAGCTGGACCACTAGATGGAGCTGATAACCTGGACCACTAGATGGGCTGATAACCCTGAGACCACCAGATGGAGCTGATAACCTGGACCACTAGATGGAGCTGATAACCTGGACCACTAGATAGAGCTGATAACCTGGACCACTAAAGATGGAGCTGATAACCTGGACCACTAGATGGAGCTGATAACCTGGACCACTAGATGGAGCTGATAACCTGGACCACTGGATGGAGCTACACCACTAGATGGAGCTGGACCACTAGATGGAGCTGATAACCTGGACCACTAGATGGAGCTGATAACCTGGACCACTAGATGGAGCTGATAACCCTGATTACTAAATGGAGCTGATAACCTGGGACCACTAGATGGGAGCTGATAACCTGGACCACTAGATGGAGCTGATAACCTGGACCACTAGATGGAGCTGGACCACTAGATGGAGTTGATAACCTGGACCAGGGGATGGAGCTGATAACCTGACCACTAGATGGAGCTGATAATCTGGACCACTAGATGGAGCTGATAACCTGGACCACTAGATGCAGCTTCGATAACCTGGACCACTAGATGGAGCTGATAACCTGGACCACTAGATGGAGCTGATAACCTGGACCACTAGATGGAGCTGATAACCTGGGGGACCACTGAGACGGAGCTGGTAACCTGGACCACTAGATGGAGCTGATAACCCGGACCACTAGATGGGCTGATAACCTGGGACCACTAGATGGAGCTGATGCCTGGACCACTAGATGGAGCTGATAACCCGTGGACCACTGGATGGAGCTGGACCACTAGATGGAGCTGATAACCTGGACCAATAGATGGAGCTGATAACCTGGACCACTAGATGGAGCTGGACCCCTAGATGGGGCTGATAACCTGGACCACTAGATGGAGCTGATAACGGACCACTTGATGGAGCTGATAAATTGGACCACTAGATGGAGCTGATAACCTGGACCACTGATGGAGCTGATAACCTGGGACCACTAGATGGAGCTGATAACCTGGACCACTAGATGGAGCTGATAACCTAGACCACTAGATGGAGCTGGTAACCTGGACCACTAGATGGAGCTCATAACCTGGACCACTAGATGGAGCTGACCACTAGATGGAGCTGATAACCCTGGACCACTAGATGGAGCTGATAACCTGGACCACTAGATGGAGTCTGATAACCCGGACCACTAGATGAGCTGGACCACTAGATGGAGCTGATAACCTGACCACTAGATGGAGCTGATAACCTGACCACTAGATGGAGCTGATAACCTGGACCACTAGATGGAGCTGGACCACTAGATGGAGCTGATAACCTGACCACTAGATGGAGCTGATAACCTGGACCACTAGATGGAGCTGATAACCTGGACCACTAGATGGGAGGCTGATAGCCTGGACCACTAGATGGAGCTGATAAATCCTGGACCACTAGATGGAGCTGATAACCTGACCACTAGATGGAGAGATGATAACCTGGACCACTAGATGGAGATGATAACCTGGACCACTAGATGGAGATGATAACCTGGACCACTAGATGGAGATGATAACCCGGGCTGCTGTTAAATGGGCTGTCCTGACTGGTCTCTAACAGTGAAACGTTCCTGAAGGATAAGCGGCCTGGTTTCTGGGAGGACAGATAATTGATTTATTCAGGGGACTTTCCTTTCCGAACCCTTTAATGTCCCTGCTTTCACGTTTTACTCCGTAGAACAGGTAATTATATAGATATACCCACAGGCACAAAGTAGCATGGGGGCGTTTAGTACAGTACAGTAGCTGCCAGGGGGTGGTTGAGAGAGTGGCTCAGTGGCAGGCTTCCCTGAACTGGGTTTTAACAGGACCAGACATTATGGACTGGTCCTGAACCGGGTTTTAATTAACAGGACAGACATTATGAGGACTGGTTCTGAACTGGGTTTTAATTAACAGGACAGACATTATGAGGACTGGTTCTGAACGGCAGTTTTAACAGGACAGACATTATGAGGAATTTGGTTCTGAACTGGGTTTTAAATTAACAGGACAGACATTATGAGGACTGGGTCCTGAACTGGGGGGTTTTGAATTAACAGGACAGACATTATGAGGACTTGGTCCTGAACTGGTTTTAATTAACAGGGACAGACATTATGAGGACTGGTTCTGAACTGGTTCTAACAGAACAGACATTATGAGGACTGGTCCCTGAACTGGGCTTTAAACAGCTTCAGACATTATGAGGACTGGTTCTGAATGGGTTTTAACAGAACAGACATTATGAGAGGACTGGTTCTGAACTGGGTTTTTAATTAACAGGACAGACATTATGGGGATTGGTTCTGAACTGGGTTTTGTAACAGAACAGAGATACATTATGAAGGACTTCCCTGGTCACTGAACTGGGTTTTAACAGGACAGACATTATGAGGTGATTGGTTCTGTACTGGTTTTAACAGAACAGACATTATGAGGACTGGTCCTGAAACTGGGTTTTCAACAGGACAGACATTATGAGGACTGGTTTGAACTGGGCTTTAATTAACAGGACAGACATTATGAGGACTGGTCCTGAACTGGGGTTTAATTAACAGGACAGACATTGTGTGAGGACTGGTTCTTTGAACTGGTTTTAACAGGACAGACATTATGGACTGGTCCTGGAACTGGGTTTTAATTGGGGAACAGGACAGACATTATGGGGACTGGTTCTGAACATGGGTTTTAACAGGACAGACATTGGCGGACTGGTTCACAGTCTGGGTTTTGGTGGACAGGACAGATGTTAGGAGGACTGGTCCTGAACTGGGTTTTGCAACAGGACAGACATTTATGGGACTGGTTCTGAACTGGGTTTTAATTAACAGGAGGACAGACATTATGAGGACTTGGTTCTGAACTGGGTTTTAACAGGACAGACATTATGAGGACTGGTTTCTGAACTGTTTTAATTAACAGGACAGACATTATGAGGACTGGTTCTTAAACTGGTTTTAACAGGACAGACATTATGAGACTTGGTTCTTGAACTGGGTTTTAAACAGGACAGACACAGGAGGACTGGTTCTGAACTGGGTTTTAACAGGACAGACATTATGGGGATTGGTTCTGAACTGGGTTTTAATTAACAGGACAGACATTATGAGGACTGGTCCTGAACTGGGTTTTAATTAACAGGACAGAAATTATGAGGACTGGTCCTGAACTGGGTTTTAATTAACAGGACAGACATTATGAGGTCTGGTTTTGAACTGGGTTTTAATTAACAGGACAGACATTATGAGGACTGGTCCTGAACTGGGTTTTAACAGGACAGACATTATGAGGACTGGTCCTGAACTGGGTTTTAATTAACAGGACAGACATTATGAGGACTGGTTCTGAACTGGGTTTTAATTAACAGGACAGACATTATGAGGACTGGTCCTGAACTGGGTTTTAATTAACAGGACAGACATTATGAGGACTGGTCCTGAACTGGGTTTTAATTAACAGGACAGACATTATGAGGATTGGTTTTGAACTGGGTTTTAATTAACAGGACAGACATTATGAGGACTGGTTCTGAACTGGGTTTTAACAGGACAGACATTATGAGGACTGGTCCTGAACTGGGTTTTAACAGAACAGACATTATGAGGACTGGTTCTGAACTGGGTTTTAATTAACAGGACAGACATTATGAGGACTGGTTCTGAACTGGGTTTTAACAGGACAGACATTATGAGGACTGGTTTTGAACTGGGTTTTAATTAACAGGACAGCCATTATGAGGACTGGTTCTGAACTGGGTTTTAACAGGACAGACATTATGAGGACTGGTTTTGAACTGGGTTTTAATTAACAGGAGAGACATTATGAGGACTGGTTTTGAACTGGGTTTTAATTAACAGGAGAGACATTATGAGGACTGGTTCTGAACTGGGTTTTAATGAACAGGACAGACATTATGGGGACTGGTTCTGAACTGGGTTTTAACAGGACAGACATTATGAGGACTGGTTCTGAACTGGGTTTTAACAGGACAGACATTATGAGGACTGGTTTTGAACTGGGTTTTAATTAACAGGACAGACATTATGAGGACTGGTTCTGAACTGGGTTTTAACAGGACAGACATTATGAGGACTGGTTTTGAACTGGGTTTTAATTAACAGGACAGACATTATGAGGACTGGTTCTGAACTGGGTTTTAATGAACAGGACAGACATTATGAGGACTGGTTCTGAACTGGGTTTTAATTAACAGGACAGACATTATGAGGACTGGTCCTGAACTGGGTTTTAACAGGACAGACATTATGAGGACTGGTCCTGAACTGGGTTTTAACAGGACAGACATTATGAGGACTGGTCCTGAACTGGGTTTTAACAGGACAGACATTATGAGGACTGGTTTTGAACTGGGTTTTAATTAACAGGACAGACATTATGAGGACTGGTTCTGAACTGGGTTTTAATTAACAGGACAGACATTATGAGGACTGGTTCTGAACTGGGTTTTAATGAACAGGACAGACATTATGAGGACTGGTCCTACAGTCATTGACCTGATTGATTGACACACTGAGGAGAGAGGGACGATATAGTCAATTAAACAGTCACAATGATGCATAGATTGACTGGATTGATTGATTTGTGAATTGATTGGCACAATGGCACATTGATTATTTATCGCTACAATGTAACGAGGCAGTCTGGGATGCTCCTAGCGACAGCTCTATCTTCTGTATATCTACAATGTAATGAGGCAGTCTGGGATGGTCCTAGCTACAGCTCTATCTTCTGTATATCTACAATGTAAGGAGGCAGTCTAGGATGGTCCTAGCTACAGCTCTATCTTCTGTATATCTACAATGTAAGGAGGCAGTCTAGGATGGTCCTAGCTACAAGCTCTATCTTCTGTATATCTACAATGTAAGGAGGCAGTCTGGGATGGTCCTAACTACAGCTCTATCTTCTGTATATATCTACAATATAAGGAGGCAGTCTGGGATGGTCCTAGGGTCACAAAGCCATTCAGGCTGTGTGACCAACTACTAGCTGTGAATGACCTCTCTCTCT
>NW_027038323.1:0-29109 GCF_034236695.1 Oncorhynchus nerka | reverse complement strand
TAGTAGCTGGTTCGGTTACGTATTGCTGCACCACTACTATCAGTGGCACCACTACTATGGTGGCACCACTACTATCAGTAGCACCACTACTATCGGTGGCACCACTGCTATCGGTGGCACCACTGCTATCAGTGGCACCACTGCTATAATTAGCACCACTGCTATCACCACTGCTATCGGTGGCGCCACTGCTATCGGTGGCGCCGCTGCTGTGATCGGTGGCGCCGCTGCTATCGCCGCTGCTATGGTGGCGCCGCTGCTATCGGTGGCGCCGCTGTATCGGTGCGCCACTGCTGCCGCCGCTGCTATCGGTGGCCCGCTGCTATCGGTGGCGCCGCTGCTATGGGTGGCGCCGCTGCTAATGGCGCCGCTGCTGTCAACGCCACTGCTATCACCCACCGCTGCTATCGGTGGCGCCGCTGCTATAAGCCGCTGCTATGAGACACCGCTGCTGTCGGTGGCGCCGCTGCTAATCGGTGGCGCCGCTGCTATCGTGGCGCCGCTGCTATCGGTGCGCGCCGCTGCCGTCGGTGGCGCCGCTGCTGTGGTGGCGCCGCTGCTATCGGTGGCGCCGCTGCTAATCGGTGGCGCCGCTGTATCGGTGGCGCCGCTGCTATCGGTGGCGCCACTGCTATCGGTGGCGCCGCTGCTAATCGGTGGCGCCGCTGCTATCGGTGGCTGACGCTGCTATGGTGGCACCACTGCTGTCGGTGGCGCCACTGCTATCGGTGGCGCCGCTGCTATCGCCACTGCTATCACCGCTGCTATCGGTGGCGCCGCTGCTATCGGTGGCGCCACTGCTATCGGTGGCGCCGCTGCTATCGCCGCCACTACTGTGGTGGCGCCGCTGCTATGGTGGCGCCGCTGCTAATGGTGGCGCCGCTGCTATCCGGTGGCGCCGCTGCTATGTGGTGGCACCGCTGCTATCGGTGGCGCCGCTGCTATCGGTGGCGCCGCTGCTATCCGGTCGGTGGCGCCGCTGCTATCGGTGGCGCCGCTGCTATGGTGGCGCCGCTGCTATCGGTGGCGCCGCTGCTATCGGTGGCGCCGCTGCTATCGGTGGCGCCGCTGCTATCGGTGGCGCCGCTGCTATCGCCACTGCTATCGCCACTGCTATCGGTGGCACCACTGCTAATCGGTATCGCCGCTGCTATCGGTGGCGCCACTACTATGAGTGGCGCCACTGCTATCGGTAGCGCCACTACTATGGTGGCAGCGCCACTGCTGGTTAGCTGCTATGCGCACTGCTATCAGTGGCGCCGCTACTGTGAGGTCAGCGCCACTGCCATCCGTGGCGCCGCTGCTATCAATGGCGCCGCTGCTATCGGTGGCGCCGCTATGCCGCTGCTATCGGTGGCGCCACTGCTATCGGTGGCGCCGCTGCTATCGGTGGCGCCGCTGCTATGGTGGCGCCGCTGCTGTCGGTGGCGCCGCTGCTGATCGTGTGGCACCACTGCTATCGGTGGCGCCGCTGCTATCGGTGGCACCGCTGCTATCGGTGGCGCCACCGCTGCTATCGGTGGCCCGCTGCTATGCTGTGGATTGGCGCCGCTGCTATCGGTGGCGCCGCTGTCGGTGGCGCCGCTGCTATGGTGGCGCCGCTGCTATGGTGGCGCCGCTGCTATCGGTGGCGCCGCTGCTATCGGTGGCGCCACTGCTGCTATCCGGTGGCGCCGCTGCTATGGTGGCGCCGCTGCTATCGGTGGCGCCGCTGCTATCGGTGGCGCCGCTGCTATCGGTGGCGCCGCTGCTATGGTGGCGCCGCTGCTATCGGTGGCGCCGCTGCTATGGTGGCCGCTGTATCATTGGCTGCTATCAATTGCCAGCGCCACTGCTATCAGTGGCACCACTGCTATCGCCCACTATGCTATCGGTGGCGCCACTATGCTATCAGTGGCGCCACTGCTATCGGTGGCACCGCTGCTATGGGTGGTGCCACTGCTATGGTCACCACTACTATCAGCCACTGCTATCAGTGGCACCACTGCTATCGGTGGCGCCACTGCTATCGGTGGCGCCACTGCTATCACGCCGCTGGCGCCGCTGCTATCGGTGGCGCCGCTGCTACAATCGGTCATCGACCACTGCTGTATCGGTGGCGCCGCTGCTATGGTGGCGCCGCTGCTGTGGTGGCGCCGCTGCTATCGCCGCCACTGCTATCGGTGGCGCCACTGCTATCGGTGGCGCCACTGCTATCAATGGCGCCACTGCTATCAAGTTGGCGCCACTATGCTATGAATTGGCACCACTACTATCAGTGGCACCACTGCTATCAGTGGCGCCACTGCTATCAGTGGCACCACTACTATCACCACTGCTATCACCACTACTATGGTAGCGCCGCTGCTATGGTAGCGCCACTGCTATCGGGTGGCACCACTGCTATCTGGTGGCGCCACTGCTATGGTGGCGCCACTACTATCACCGCACTGCTGGTGGCGCCACTGCTATCGCCGCTGGCGCCACTGCTATCAGTGGCACCACTGTATCGGTGGCGCCACTGCTATCGGTGGCTGCTATGCTATCGGTGGCGCCGCTGCTATCGGTGGCACCACTATACTATCGGTGGCGCCGCTGCTATCGGCTATGGTGGCGCCACTGCTATCGGTGGCGCCGCTGCTATCGGTGGCGCCGCTGCTATCGGTGGCGCACTGCTATCGGTGGCGCCGCTGCTGGGTGGCGCCACTGCTATCGGTGGCGCCGCTGCTATCGGTGGCGCCACTGCTATCTGTGGCGCCGCTGCTGTCGGTGGCGCCGCTGCTGTCGGTGGCGCCGCTGCTATCCGGTGGCGCCACTGCTATCGGTGGCCGCCATGCTATCGCCGCTGCTATCGGTGGCGCCGCTGCTATCGCCCACTGCTATCAGTGGCGCCGCTGCTATGAATGGCGCCACTGCTATGGTGGCGCCGCTGGGTGGCACCGCTGCTATCGGTGGCGCCGCTGCTATCGGTGGCGCCACTGCTATCGGTGGCGCCACTGCTATCAGTGGCGCCGCTATCAGTGGCGCCACTGCATCGGTGGCGCCACTGCTATCAGTGGCGCCACTGCTATCAGTGGCACCACTGCTATGGTGGCGCCGGTACTACTGGTGGCGCCACTGCTATCGGTGGCACCGCTGCTATCGGTGGCGCCGCTGCTATGGTGGCGCCACTGCTATCGGTGGCGCCACTGCTATCGGTGGCCCTCGGTGGCACCACTGCTATCGGTGGTGCCACTGCTATCGCCGGTGGCACCGCTACTATCCGCCGCTGCTATCAATGGCGCCACTGCTATCCGGTGGCACCACTGCTATGGTGGCGCCGCTGCTATCAGTGGCGCCACTGCTATCGGTGGCACCACTGCTATCGGTGGCGCCACTGCTATCCGGTGGCGCCACTGCTATCGGTGGCGCCACTGCTATACAGTAATGTGCACCGCTGCTATCGGTGGCGCCACTGCTATCGGTGGCGCCGCTGCTAATCGGTGGCGCCACTGCTATGGTGGCACCACTGCTATCGTGGCCCACTGCTATCAGTGGCACCGCCGCTGCTATCGGTGGCGCCACTGCTATGGTGGCACCACTGCTATGGTGGCGCCACTGCTGGTGGCCCACTGCGGTATGGCACCGCTGTATGGTGGCGCCGGGTGGCACCGCTGTGGTGGCGCCGCTGCTGTCGGTGCCGCTGCTGTATCCGCCTGCTATCGGTGGCGCCGCTGCTATGGTGGCGCCACTACTATCGGTGGCGCCGCTGCTATGGTGGCGCCACTGCTATCGGTGGCGCCGCTGCTATCCGCCGCGCCGCTGCTCGGTGGCGCCGCTGCTATGGTGGCGCCGCTGCTATCCAGTGGCGCCACTGCTATCGGTGGCGCCACTGCTATCGGTGGCGCCGCTGCTATCGGTGGCGCCGCTGCTATGGTGGCGCCGCTGCTATCGGTGGCGCCACTGCTATGGTTGCGCCGCTAATGGTGGCGCCACTGCTATCGGTGGCGCCGCTGCTATCAGTGGCGCCGCTGCTATCGGTGGCGCCACTGCTATCGGTGGCGCCACTGCTATCGGTGGCGCCGCTGCTATCGGTGGCACCGCTGCTATGGTGGCGCCACTGCTATCGGTGGCGCCACTGCTATCAGTGGCGCCACTGCTATCGGTGGCGCCGCTGCTATCGGTGGCGCCGCTGCTATCGGTGGCGCCACTGCTATCGTTGGCGCCACCGTGGCGCCGCTGCTATCGGTGGCGCCCACTGCTGTGGCGGGGGCGCCGCTGCCACGGTGGCGCCACTGCTATCGGTGGCGCCGCTGCTATCGGTGGCGCCGCTGCTGTCGGTGGCGCCGCTGCTATCGGTGGCGCCGCTGCTATCGGTGGCGCCGCTGCTATCGGTGGCGCCACTGCTATCCAGTGGCGCCGCTATGCTATGGTGGCGCCGCTGTCGGTATCGCCGCTGCTATGAAGTGGCGCCGCTGCTATCGGTGGCGCCACTGCTATCCGGTGGCGCCGCTGCTAATCGGTGGCGCCGCTGCTATCGGTGGCGCCGCTGCTATCGGTGGCGCCACTGCTATCGGTGGCGCCGCTGCTATCGGTGGCGCCGCTGCTATCGGTGGCGCCGCTGCTATCGGTGGCGCCACTGCTATCGGTGGCGCCGCTGCTGGTGGCGCCGCTGCTATCGGTGGCGCCGCTGCTATCAGGTGGCGCCGCTGCTATCCGGTGGCACCGCTGCTATCTTTATCACCACTGCTATCAGTGGCACCACTGCTATCGCCCACTGCTATCGGTGGCCCACTGCTATCACCACTGCTATCAGTGGCACCACTGCTATCGGTGGCACTATCATGCTATCCGGTGGCACCACTGCTATGGTGGCGCCACTGCTATGGTGGCACCATCGGTGGCGCCGCTATGCTATGTGGCACCGCTGCTATCGGTGGCACCGCTGCTATCAATGGCACCACTACTCGGTGGCACCGCTACTATCGCCACTGGCGCCACTGCTATCGGTGGCACCACTGCCGTCGGTGGCGCCGCTGCTATCAGTGGCGCCGCTGCTAATCGGTGGCGCCGCTGCTATCGGTGGCACCGCTGCTATCGGTGGCGCCGCTGCTATCGGTGGCCACTGCTAATCGGTGGCGCCACTGCTATCCGGTGGCGCCGCTGCTATCGGTGGCGCCACTGCTATGGTGGCGCCACTGCGGTGGCGCCGCTGCTATCACCGCTGCTATCGGTGGCGCCGCTGCTATCGGTGGCGCCACTGCTATCGGTGGCGCCGCTGCTATCAGTGGCACCACTGCTATCCGGTGGCGCCGCTGCACCACCGCTGCTATCGGTGGCGCCACCGCTGCTATCGGTGGCGCCACTGCTATCGGTGGCGCCGCTGCTGTCCAATTGGCGCCGCTGCTGCGCCGCTCGTGGTTGGCGCCGCTGCTGCTATCGGTGGCGCCGCTGCTATGGTGGCGCCACTGCTATCGGTGGCGCCGCTATCGCCGCTGCCATCACGCCACTGCTATCGGTGGCGCCACTGCTATCGGTGGCGCCGCTGCTATGGTGGCGCCGCTGCTATCGGTGGCGCCACTGCTATGGTGGCGCCACTGCTATGGTGGCGCCACTGCTATGGTGGCGCCACTGCTATGGTGGCGCCGCTGCTATCGCCGTGGCGCCACTGCTATCGGGTCGCCGCTGCTATCGGTGGCACCACTGCTATCGGTGGCGCCACTGCCGTCGGTGGCGCCACTGCTATCGGTGAATCCCGCTGCTATCGGTGGCGCCGCTGCTGTCGTTGGCGCCGCTGCTGTCGGTGGCGCCGCTGCTGTGGTGGCGCCGCTGCTATGGTGGCGCCGCTGCTATCGGTGGCGCCGCTGCTATCGCCACTGCTATCGTGGCGCCACTGCTATCGGTCGGCCGCCACCACTGCTATCGGTGGCACCGCTGCTATCGGTGGCACCGCTGCTATGGGGTGGCGCCGCTGCTATCGGGTGGCGCCGCTGCTATCGTGGCGCCGCTGCTATCGGTGGCACCACTGCTATCCGGTGGCGCCGCTGCTATCGGTGGCGCCACTGCTATCGGTGGCGCCGCTGCTATCGGTGGCGCCGCTATGCTATGGTGGCGCCGCTGCTATGGTGGCCGCCACTGCTATCAGTGGCACCCGCTGCTATCGGTGGCGCCACTGCTATCGGTGGCACCGCTGCTATCGGTGGCGCCGCTGTGCCTGTCGTTGGCGCCGCTGCTGGCGCCGTGGCGCCGCTGCTGGTGGCGCCGCTGCTATGGTGGCGCCACTGCTATCGGTGGCGCCACTGCTATCGGTGGCGCCGCTGCTATGGGTGGCGCCACTGCTATGGTGGCGCCGCTGCTATGGTGGCGCCACTGCTATCGGTAGCGCCACTACTATCGGTGGCGCCACTGCACGCCGCTGCTATCCGGTGGTGGCACCGCTGCTATCGGTGGCACCACTGCTGTCGGTGGCGCCACTGCTATGGTGGCATCGCCACTACTATCACCACTGGTGGCACCACTGCCGCATATCGGTGGCGCCACTGCTATGGTGGCGCCGCTGCTATCGGTGGCGCCGCTGCTGTCGGTGGCGCCGCTGCTATCGGTGGCGCCGCTGCTATCGGTGGCGCCACTGCTATCGGTGGCGCCGCTGCTATGGTTGGCGCACTGCTATCCGTGGCCGCCATCGGTGGCGCCGCTGCTATCGTGGCGCCACTGCTATCGGTGGCTATGCTATCAGTGGCGCCGCTGCTATCGGTGGCACCGCTGCTATCGGTGGCACCACTGCTATCGGTGGCGCCACTGCTATCGGTGGCGCCACTACTATCGGTGGCACCACTGCTATCGGGTGGCACCGCTGCTATGGTAACGCCACTGCTAATCGCCACCACTGCTATCGGTGGCGCCACTGCTATCGGTGGCGCCGCTGCTATCGGTGGCGCCGCTGCTATCGGTGGCGCACTACTGGTGGCTCCACTGCTATCGGTGGCGCCCACTACTATCGGTGGCACCACTATCGGTGGCGCCACTGCTATCGGTGGCACCGCTGCTATCGGTGGCTTGCCGCTACTATCGGTGGCGCCACTGCTATGGTGGCAAAATCGCTGCTATCGGTGGCGCCACTGCTATCGCCGTGGCGCACTGCTATCGGTGGCGCCGCTGCTATCGCCCGCTGCTATCGGTGGCGCCACTGCTGCTATCGGTGGCGCCACTGCTATCGGTGGCGCCGCTGCTGGCACCCTGCTATCGGTGGCGCCACTGCTATCGGTGGCGCCGCTGCTATCGGTGGCGCCGCTGCTATCGGTGGCACCACTGCTATCGGTGGCGCCGCTGCTGGTGGCACCCGCTGCTATCGGTGGCGCCACTGCCATCGGTGGCGCCGCTGCTGGTGGCGCCGCTGCTATGAATGGCTGCCGCGGTGCACCTCATCGGTGGCCCGCTGCAATCGGTGGCGCCGCTGCTATCGGTGGCGCCGCTGCTATCGCCGTGGCCGCTGCTATGGTACGCCGCTGCTATCGTGATTGGCGCCACTGCTATCACCCGCTGCTATCACCCGCTGCTATGGTGGCGCCGCTATGCTATCGGTGGCGCCACTGCTATCGGTGGCGCCGCCGTGCTATCACGCCGCTGCTATCGGTGGCGCCGCTGCTATCGGTGGCGCCGCTGCTAATCGGTGGCACCACTGCTATCGGTGGCGCCGCTGCTATCCGGTGGCACCACTGCTATCTGTGGCGCCACTGCTATCGGTATCGCCGCTACTGGCGCCGCTGCTATGGTGGCACCACTGCTATGGTGGCGCCGCTGCTATGGTGGCGCCGCTGCTATCAGTGGCGCCACTGCTATCGGTGGCGCCACTGCTATCAGTGGCACCGCTGCTATCGGTGGCGCCGCTAATCGTGCTTCCTGTCTATCGGTGGCGCCGCCGCTGCTATCGCCGCCACTGCTATCGGTGGCGCCACTGCTATCGGTGGCACCCGCTGTAATCGGTGGCGCCGCTGCTATCATGGCGCCGCTGGCACCACTGCTATCGGTGGCACCACTACTATCAGTGGCACCACTACTACGCCACTGGGTGGCACTATCAGTGGCACCACTGCTATCAGTGGCACCACTACTATCAGTGGCACCACTACTATCAGTGGCGCCACTACTATATCAGTGGCACCACTGGCACCACTGCCATCAGTGGCACCACTGTGGTGGCACCACTCTGGTGGCACCACTGCTATCACCGGTATCACCACTGCTATCGGTGGCGCCGCCATCTGTGGCGCCGCTGCTGTCGGTGGCGCCGCTGCTATGGTGGCGCCACTGCTATCGGTGGCGCCGCTGCTATCGCCGCTGCTATCGGTGGCGCCGCTGCTATCGGTGGCGCCACTGCTATCGGTGGCGCCGCTGCTATGGTGCGCCACTGCTATCGGTGGCGCCGCTGCTATCGGTGGCGCCGCTGCTATGGGTGGCGCCGCTGCTATGGGTGGCGCCGCTGCTATGGTGGCGCCGCTGCTATCGGTGGCGCCGCTGCTATGGTGGCACCGCTGCTATCGGTGGCGCCACTGCTATGGTGGCGCCGTGGTGGCGCCACTGCTATCATATGGCGCCACTGCTATGGTGGCGCCGCTGCTATCGGTGGCACCACTGCTATCGGTGGCGCCACTGCTATCGGTGGCGCCACTGCTATCGGTGGCACCACTGCTATCGGTGGCGCCGCTGCTATCGGTGGCGCCGCTGCTAATCGGTGGCGGTGGTGGCGCCACTGCTATCGGTGGCGCCACTGCTATCGGTGGCGCCACTGCTATCGGTGGCGCCGCTGCTATCGGTGGCGCCGCTGCTATCGGTGGCACCGCTGCTATCGGTGGCGCCGCTGCTATGGTGGCACCACTGCTATGGTGGCCCGCTGCTATCAGTGGCACCGCTGCTATCGGTGGCACCGCTGCTATCGGTGGCACCACTGCTATCGGTGGCGCCACTGCTATCGGTGGCACCACTGCTATCGGTGGCACCGCTGCTATCACCACCGCTATCAGTGGCGCCACTGCTATGGTGGCTGCTATGGTGGCGTCGCTGCTGCTATCAGTGGCACCACTGCTATCAGTGGCGCCACTGCTATCGGTGGCACCACTGCTATCGGTGGCGCCACTGCTATCATGGCACCACTGCTATCAGTGGCGCCACTGCTATGGCGCCGCTGCTATCAGTGGCACCGCTGCTATCAGTGGCACCACTGCTATGGTGGCTGCCGCTGCTATCGTGGCGCCGCTGCTATGGTGGCGCCGCTGCTATCGGTGGCACCGCTGCTATGGTGGCGCCGCTGCTATCGGTGGCGCCGCTGCACCACTGCTATCGGTGGCGCCACTGCTATCACCACTGCTATCGTGTCGGTGGCGCCGCTGCTATCAGTGGCGCCACTGCTATCGGTGGCGCCACTGCTATCGGTGGCGCCGCTATATCGGTGGCGCCGCTGCTATCGGTGGCGCCGCTGCTATCGGTGGCGCCACTGCTATCGGTGGCGCCGCTGCTATCGGTGGCACCCGCTGCTATCGGTGGCGCCACTGCTAATCGGTGGCACTGCTATCGGTGGCACCGCTGCTATCGGTGGCGCCGCTGCTATCGGTGGCGCCGCTGCTATCGGTGGCGCCGCTGCTATCGGTGGCACCACTGCTATCGGTGGCGCCGCTGCTATCGGTGGCGCCGCTGCTATCGGTGGCCACTGCTATCGGTGGCGCCGCTGCTATCGGTGGCGCCGCTGCTATCGTGGCGCCGCTGCTATCGGTGGCGCCGCTGCTATCGTGGCGGTGGCACCACTGCTATGGTGGCGCCGCTGCTATGGTGGCGCCGCTGCTATCGGTGGCGCCACTGCTATCGCCGCTGCTATCGGTGGCGCCACTGCTATCGGTGGCGCCACTGCTATGGTGGCGCCGCTGCTATGGTGGCGCCGCTGCTATCGGTGGCGCCACTGCTATCGGTGGCGCCGCTGCTATCAGTGGCACCACTGCTATCGGTGGCGCCACTGCTATCTAGTGGCGCCGCTGCACTACTGCTATCAGTGCACCACTACTATCGGTGGCACCACTGCTATCTGCTATCAGTGGCACCACTGCTATGGTGGCACCACTGCTATCAGTGGCGCCACTGCTATCGGTGGCGCCACTGCTATCACCACTGCTATCATGGCGCCACTGCTATCAGTGGCACCGCTGCTATCAGTGGCGCCACTGCTATCGGTGGCGCCACTGCTATCGGTGGCGCCACTGCTATCGGTGGCGCCGCTGCTATCAGTGGCACCGCTGCTATCACGCCACTGCTATCGGTGGCGCCGCTGCTGGTGGCGCCGCTGCTATCGGTGGCGCCACTGCTATCGGTGGCGCCACTATCAGTGGCACCACTGCTATCGGTGGCACCACTGCTATCAGTGGCACCACTGCTATCGGTGGCGCCGCTGCTGCGCCGCTGCTATCGGTGGCGCCGCTGCTATCAGTGGCGCCGCTGCTATCGGTGGCGCCACTGCTATCGGTGGCACCGCTGCTATCGGTGGCGCCACTGCTATCGGTGGCGCCACTGCTATCGGTGGCGCCGCTGCTATGGTGGCGCCACTGCTATCGGTGGCGCCACTGCTATCGGTGGCGCCGCTGCTATCGGTGGCGCCGCTGCTATCGGTGGCGCCGCTGCTATCGCCGTGGCGCCGCTGCTATCGGTGGCGCCACTGCTATCGGTGGCACCACTGCTATCGGTGGCACCACTGCTATCAGTGGCGCCACTGCTATCAGTGGCACCACTGCTATCGGTGCACCACTACCGCTGCTATCGGTGGCACCACTACTATGGCGCCACTGCTATCAGCCCACTGCTATCGGTGGCGCCACTGCTATCAGTGGCACCACTATGAGTGGCACTATCAGGTGGCGCCGCTGCTATGGTGGCACCGCTGCTATCGGTGCACCACTGCTATCAGTGGCACCACTGCTATCGCCACTGCTATGGTGGCACCACTGCTATCGGTGGCGCCACTGCTATCGGTGGCACCACTGCTATCACCCACTGCTATCGGTGGCGCCACTGGCTATCGGTGGCGCCACTGGCGCCGCTGCTATCGGTGGCACCGCTGCTATCGGTGGCGCCGCTGCTATCGGTGGCGCCGCTGCTATCGGTGGCGCCACTGCTATCGGTGGCGCCACTGCTATCGGTGGCGCCGCTGCTATCGGTGGCGCCACTGCTATCGGTGGCGCCACTGCTATCGGTGGCGCCGCTGCTATCGGTGGCGCCGCTGCTATCGGTGGCGCCGCTGCTATGGTGGCACCGCTGCTATCGGTGGCGCCACTGCTATCGGTGGCGCCACTGCTATCGGTGGCACCACTGCTATCGGTGGCGCCGCTGCTATGGTGGCACCACTGCTATCGGTGGCGCCACTGCTATCAGTGGCACCACTGCTATGGTGGCGCCACTGCTATCAGTGGCACCACTGCTATCAGTGGCGCCACTGCTATCGCCGCTGCTATCGGTGGCGCCGCTGCTATCGGTGGCACCACTGCTATCGGTGGCGCCGCCACTGCTATCGGTGGCGCCACTGCTATCGGTGGCGCCGCTGCTATCAGTGGCGCCGCTGCTATCGGTGGCGCCGCTGCTATCGGTGGCGCCGCTGCTATCGGTGGCGCCGCTGCTATCAGTGGCGCCACTGCTATCGGTGGCGCCGCTGCTATCGGTGGCGCCGCTGCTATCGGTGGCGCCACTGCTATCGGTGGCGCCGCTGCTATCGGTGGCGCCGCTGCTATCGGTGGCGCCGCTGCTATCGGTGGCGCCACTGCTATCGGTGGCGCCACTGCTATCGGTGGCGCCACTGCTATCGGTGGCCCACTGCTATCGGTGGCGCCGCTGCTATCGGTGGCGCCACTGCTATCAGTGGTGGCGCCGCTGCTGGTGGCGCCACTGCTATCGGTGGCGCCGCTGCTATGGTGGCACCACTGCTATCGGTGGCGCCGCTGCTATCGGTGGCGCCGCTGCTATGGTGGCGCCACTGCTATCGGTGGCGCCACTGCTATCGGTGGCGCCACTGCTATCGGTGGCGCCGCTGCTATCAGTGGCGCCACTGCTATCGGTGGCGCCACTGCTATCGGTGGCGCCGCTGCTATCGGTGGCGCCACTGCTATCGTGGCGCCGCTGCTATCGGTGGCGCCGCTGCTATCGGTGGCGCCACTGCTATCGGTGGCGCCGCTGCTATCGGTGGCGCCGCTGCTATCGGTGGCGCCACTGCTATCGGTGGCGCCGCTGCTATCGGTGGCGCCGCTGCTATCGGTGGCGCCGCTGCTATGGTGGCGCCACTGCTATCGGTGGCGCCACTGCTATCGGTGGCGCCGCTGCTATCGGTGGCGCCACTGCTATCGGTGGCACCACTGCTATCAGTGGCACCACTGCTATCCGGTGGCACCACTGCTATGGTGGCACCGCTGCTATGGTGGCGCCACTGCTATCGGTGGCACCGCTGCTATCAGTGGCGCCACTGCTATGGTGGCGCCGCTGCTATCGGTGGCGCCACTGCTATCACCGCTGCTATCGGTGGCGCCACTGCTATCGGTGGCACCGCTGCTATCGGTGGCACCACTGCTATCGGTGGCACCACTGCTATCGGTGGCGCCGCTGCTATCAGTGGCGCCGCTGCTATCGTGGCGCCGCTGCTATCGGTGGCGCCACTGCTATCGGTGGCGCCGCTGCTATCGGTGGCGCCGCTGCTATCGGTGGCGCCGCTGCTATGGTGGCGCCACTGCTATCGGTGGCGCCACTGCTATCGGTGGCGCCGCTGCTATCGGTGGCGCCGCTGCTATCGGTGGCGCCGCTGCTATCGGTGGCGCCGCTGCTATCGGTGGCGCCACTGCTGTCGGTGGCGCCACTGCTATCGGTGGCGCCGCTGCTATCGGTGGCGCTGCTATCTGGCGCCACTGCTATCGGTGGCACCGCTGCTATCGGTGGCGCCGCTGCTATCGGTGGCGCCACTGCTATGCTATCGTGCTATCGGTGGCGCCGCTGCTATCGGTGGCGCCGCTGCTATCGGTGGCGCCGCTGCTATCGGTGGCGCCACTGCTATGGTGGCGCCGCTGCTATCGGTGGCGCCACTGCTATCGGTGGCGCCATGCTATCGGTGGCGCCGCTGCTATCAGTGGCACCGCTGCTATCGGTGGCGCCGCTGCTATCGTGGCGCCACTGCTATCGTGGCACCACTACTATCGGTGGCGCCACTGCTATCAGTGGCACCGCTGCTATCGGTGGCGCCGCTGCTATCGGTGGCGCCGCTGCTATCGGTGGCGCCCGCTGCTATGGTGGCGCCGCTGCTATCTATCGGTGGCGCCGCTGCTATCGGTGGCACCACTGCTATGGTGGCGCCATCTATGGTGGCGCCGCTGCTATCGGTGGCACTGCCACCACTGCTATCGGTGGCACCACTGCTATCAGTGGCGCCATCACAGTGGCGCCACTGCTATGGTGGCGCCGCTGCTATCACCCACTGCTATCAGTGGCGCCACTGCTATCGGTGGCGCCACTGCTATCAGTGGCACCACTGCTATCAGTGGCACCACTACTATCAGTGGCACCACTGCTATGGTGGCGCCACTGCTATGGTGGCACCACTGCTATCGGTGGCACCACTGCTATCGGTGGCGCAGTGGCACCACTGCTATCAGTGGCACCACTGCTATGGTGGCGCCGCTGCTATCGTGGCGCCACTGCTATCGGTGGCACCACTGCTATCAGTGGCGCCGCTGCATCTATCGTGGCGCCGCTGCTATCGCCGCTGCTGTCGGTGGTGGCGCTGCTATCGGTGGCGCCACTGCTATCGCCGCTGCTATTGGCACCACTGCTATCGGTGGCACCACTGCTATCAGTGGCACCACTGCTATCGGTGGCGCCACTATCAGTGGCTACCACTGCTATCGGTGGCACCACTGCTATCGGTGGCACCACTGCTATCGGTGGCGCCACTGCTATCGCCGCTGCTATATGTGGCGCCGCTGCTATCGGTGGCGCCGCTGCTATCGGTGGCGCCGCTGCTATCGGTGGCGCCGCTGGCGCCACTGCTATCGGTGGCACCGCTGCTATCGGTGGCACCACTGCTATCAATGGCACCGCTGCTATCGGTGGCGCCGCTGCTATCGGTGGCGCCGCTGCTATCGCCGCTGCTATCGGTGGCGCCACTGCTATCGCCGCTGCGGTGGCGCCGCTGCTATGGTGGCACCACTGCTATGGTGGCGCCACTGCTATCGGTGGCGCCACTGCTATCGGTGGCGCCACTGCTATCGGTGGCGCCGCTGCTATCGGTGTGGTGGTGCCACTGCTATCGGTGGCGCCGCTGCTATCGGTGGCGCCGCTGCTATCGGTGTGGCGCCGCTGCTATCGGTGGCGCCACTGCTATCGGTGGCGCCACTGCTATCGGTGGCGCCACTGCTATCGGTGGCGCCACTGCTATCGGTGGCGCCACTGCTATCGGTGGCGCCGCTGCTATCGGTGGCGCCGCTGCTATCGGTGGCACCACTGCTATCGGTGGCGCCAGCTGCGCCGCTGCTGTCGGTGGCACCACTGCTATCGGTGGCGCCACTGCTATCGTCGCTATCGCTGCTAATCGGTGGCGCCACTGCTATCGGTGGCGCCGCTACCACTGCTATCGGTGGCGCCATGCTATGGCCCACTGCTGTGGCACCACTGCTATCGGTGGCCCGCTGCTATCAATTGGCGCCGCTGCTATCAGTGGCGCCGCTGCTATGGTGGCACCACTGCTATCGCGCCACTGCTATCGGTGGCGCCGCTGCTATCGGTAATCGCCGCTGCTATCGGTGGCGCCGCTGCTATCAGTGGCCCGCTGCTATCGGTGGCGCCGCTGCTATCGGTGGCACCGCTGCTATGGTGGCACCACTGCTATCGGTGGCACCGCTGCTATCGGTGGGCACCACTGCTATCGGTGGCGCCACTACTATCACCACTGCTATCAGTGGCACCGCTGCTATGGTGGCGCCACTGCTATCAGTGGCGCCGCTGCTATGGTGGCCACTGCTATCGGTGGCACCACACTATCGTGGCCCGCTGCTATCGGTGGCGCCACTGCTATGGTGGCACCGCTGCTATCGGTGGCGCCCACTGCTATCGGTGGCACCGTGGCGCCACTGCTATCGGTGGCACCGCTGCTATCCGTGGCACCACTGCTATCGGTGGCGCCGCTGCTATGGTGGCGCCGCTGCTATCGCCGCTGCTGCTGGCGCCGCTCTGTGGTGGCGCCGCTGCTATGGTGGCGCCGCTGCTATCGGTGGCGCCGCTGCTATCCGTGGCGCCGCTGCTATCGGTGGCGCCGGCTATCGCCGCTGCTATCAATTGGCGCCGCTGCTATCGGTGGCGCCACTGCTATCGGTGGCACCACTGCTATCGGTGGCGCCACTGCTATCAGTGGCACACTGCTATCGGTGGCGCCGCTGCTATGGTGGCGCCGCTGCTATCGGTGGCGCCACTGCTATCAGTGGCACCACTACTATCGGCACCACTGCTATCAGTGGCAGCACCACTGCTATGGTGGCACCACTGCTATGGTGGCACCACTGCTATGGTGGCACCACTGCTATGGTATCCCATTGCTGCTATGCTATGGTGGCTCCTACCACCACTACTATCAGTCGCGCCACTGCTATCGGTGGCACCACTGCTATCGGTGGCACCTGCTATCACCACTGCTATCAGTGGCACCACTGCTATCGGTGGCGCCACTGCTATCGGTGGCACCACTGCTATCGGTGGCGCCGCTGCTATCGGTGGCACCGCTGCTATCAGTGGCGCCACTGCCATCGGTGGCGCCGCTGCCTCGGTGGCGCCGCTGCTATCAGTGGCGCCACTGCTATCGGTGGCGCCACTGCTATCGGTGGCACCGCTGCTATCAGGTGGCGCCCTGCTATCGGCACTGCTATCGGTGGCGCCACTGCTATCAGTGGCCCACTACTATCGGTGGCACTGCTATGCTATCGGTGGCACCGCTGCTATCGGTGGCGCCACTGCTATCGGTGGCACCACTGCTATCCCGTGGCCGCCGCTGCTATGGTGGCGCTATCTGGTACTGCTATCGGTGGCGCCACTGCTGTGGTGGCGCCGTCTGCTATCAGTGGCGCCACTGCTATCAGTGGCGCCGCTGCTATCGGTGGCACCACTGCTATGGTGGCGCCACTGCTATCGGTGGCGCCACTGCTATCGGTGGCGCCACTGCTATCGCCGCTGCTGTGGTGGCGCCGCTGCTATCAACACCACTGCTATCGGTGCGCCACTGCTATCGGTGGCCCTATCGCCACTGCTATCGGTGGCGCCACTGCTATCGGTGGCGCCGCTGCTATCGGTGGCGCCGCTGCTATGGTGGCCACTGCTATCTGGATTACTGCTATCGTGGCGCCGCTGCTATGGTGGCACCGCTGCTATCGGTGGCGCCACTGCTGTCACCACTGCTATCGGCTGCCGCCACTGCTATCGGTGGCACCGCTACTGCTATCGGTGGCGCCACTGCTATCGGTGGCTCCACTGCTATCGGTGGCGCCGCTGCTATCGGTGGCGCCACTGCTGTCGGTGGCGCCGCTGCTATGGTGGCGCCGCTGCTATCGGTGCCCTGCTATCGGTGGCGCCACTGCTATCGGTGGCGCCGCTGCTATCGCTATGGTGGCGCCGCTGCTATCGGTGGCGCCACTGCTATCGGTGGCGCCACTGCTATCGGTGGCGCCACTGCTATCGGTGGCGCCACTGCTATCACGCCGCTGCTATCACCACTGCTATCAGTGGCGCCGCTGCTATCGGTGGCGCCGCTGCTATGGTGGCGCCACTGCTATCAGCCACTGCTATCGCCGCTGCTATCGGTGGCGCCACTGCTATCGGTGGCCCCGCTGCTATCGGTGGCGCCACTGCTATCAGTGGCGCCACTATCAGTGGCCCACTGCTATCGGTGGCGCCGCTGCTATCATGGCGCCACTGCTAATCAGTGGCACCACTGCTATCGGTGGCACCACTGCCGGCGCCTCCGGTGGCACCACTACTATCGGTGGCACCACTGCTATCAGTGGCACCACTGCTATGGTGGCACCACTGCTATCGGTGGCACCACTGCTATCGGTGGCGCCACTGCTATCAGTGGCCCCACTGCTATGGTGGCCCGCTGCTATCGGTGGCGCCACTGCTATCGGTGGCGCCACTGCTAATCGGTGGCGCCACTGCTATCATAAGCGCCACTGCTATCGGTGGCGCCACTGCTATCGGTGGCGCTGCTATCTGCTATCGGTGGTGCCACTGCTATCGGTGGCGCCACTGCTATCGGTGGCGCCACTGCTATCACCACTGGCACCGCTGCTATCCACTGCTATCGGTGGCGCCACTGCTATCAGTGGCGCCACTGCTATCGGTGGCGCCGCTGCTATCGGTGGCGCCACTGCTATCGGTGGCGCCGCTGCTATGGTGGCGCCGCTGCTATCGGTGGCGCCACTGCTATCGGTGGCGCCACTGCTATGGTGGCGCCACTGCTATCTGTGGCGCCGCTGCTATCGGTGGCACCACTGCTATCGGTGGCGCCGCTGCTATCGGTGGCGCCACTGCTATCGGTGGCGCCGCTGCTATCCGGTGGCGCCACTGCTATCACCCACTGCTATGGTGGCGCCGCTGCTATGGTGGCTGCTATCGGTGGCGCCACTGCTATCGCAGTGGCGCCGCACTATGGTGGCGCCGCTGCTATGGTGGCGCCGCTGCTATCGGTGGCGCCGCTGCTATCGGTGGCGCCGGTGGCTGCTATCGGTGGCGCCACTGCTATGGTGGCGCCGCTGCTATCGGTGGCGCCGCTGCTATCGGTGGCGCCACTGCTATCGGTGGCACCACTGCTATCGGTGGCGCCACTGCTATCGGCGCCACTGCTATCGGTGGCGCCACTGCTATGGTGGCGCCACTGCTATCGGTGGCGCCGCTGCTATCGGTGGCGCCGCTGCTATCGGTGGCACCGCTGCTATCGGTGGCGCCACTGCTATCGGTGGCACCACTGCTATCGGTGGCCCCACTGCTATCGGTGGCGCCACTGCTATCGCCGCTGCTATCGGTGGCGCCACTGCTATCGGTGGCGCCACTGCTATCGGTGGCGCCACTGCTATGGTGGCGCCGCTGCTATCGGTGGCGCCGCTGCTATCGGTGGCACCGCTGCTATCGGTGGCGCCGCTGCTATCGGTGGCGCCGCTGCTATCGGTGGCGCCACTGCTATCAGTGGCGCCGCTCGGTGGCGCCGCACTATCGCCACTGCTATCGGTGGCGCCGCTGCTATCCCGTGGCGCCGCTGCTATCGGTGGCGCCGCTGCTATCGGTGGCACCGCTGCTATGGTGGCGCCGCTGCTATCGGTCGCCGCTGCTATCGTGGCGCCACTGCTATCGGTGGCGCCGCTGCTATCGGTGGCGCCACTG
Organism: Oncorhynchus nerka; assembly: GCF_034236695.1. Classification (NCBI taxonomy): domain Eukaryota; kingdom Metazoa; phylum Chordata; class Actinopteri; order Salmoniformes; family Salmonidae; genus Oncorhynchus; species Oncorhynchus nerka. Next base: position 10,722 of record NW_027038323.1, on the reverse strand, counting down.
CTATCGGTGGCGCCGCTATGCTATCGGTGGCGCCACTGCTATCGGTGGCGCCGCTGCTATCGGTGGCGCCACTGCTATCAGTGGCGCCGCTGCTATCGGTGGCGCCACTGCTATCGGTGGCACCACTGCTATCAGTGGCGCCACTGCTATCAGTGGCACCACTACTATCGGTGGCACCACTGCTATCGGTGGCACCACTGCTATGTGGCACCACTGCTATCGGTGGCACCACTGGCGCCACTGCTATCGGTGGCACCACTGCTATCGGTGGCGCCGCTGCTATCGGTGGGCCACTGCCGCTGCTATCGGTGGCGCCGCTGCTATCGGTGGCGCCACTGCTATCGGTGGCGCCGCTGCTATCGGTGGCGCCACTGCTATGGTGGCGCCGCTGCTATCGGTGGCGCCGCTGCTATCGGTGGCGCCGCTGCTATGGTGGCGCCACTGCTATCACCGCTGCTATCAGTGGCGCCGCTGCTATCGGTGGCGCCGCTGCTATCGGTGGCGCCACTGCTATCGGTGGCGCCGCTGCTATCGGTGGCACCACTGCTATCGGTGGCGCCACTGCTATCGTGCTATCGGTGGCCGCTGCTATCAGTCTATGGTGGCACCACTGCTATGGTGGCGCCGCTGCTATCGGTGGCGCCACTGCTATCGGTGGCGCCGCTGCTATCGGTGGCGCCGCTGCTATCGGTGGCACCGCTGCTATCAAGTGCCGCCGCTGCTGATTTGGTTACCACTGCTATCGGTGGCGCCACTGCTATCGGTGGCGCCACTGCTATCAGTGGCGCCACTGCTATCGGTGGCACCACTGCTATCACCACTGCTATGGTGGCACCACTGCTATGGTGGCCGCGCCGCTGCTATGGTGGCACCACTGCTATGGTGGCGCCACTGCTATCAGTGGCACCGCTGCTATCAGTGGCGCCACTGCTATGGTGGCTGCTATCGGTGGCGCCACTGCTATCGGTGGCGCCACTGCTATCTGGCCACTGTATCGGTGGCGCCACTGCTATCGGTGGCGCCACTGCTATCGGTGGCGCCGCTGCTATCGGTGGCACCACTGCTATCAGCTACTGCTATCGGTGGCGCCACTGCTATCAGTGGCGCCGCTGCTATCGGTGGCACCACTGCTATGGTGGCGCCACTGCTATCGGTGGCGCCACTGCTATCGGTGGCGCCACTGCTATCAGTGGCGCCGCTGCTATGGTGGCGCCGCTGCTATCGGTGGCGCCACTGCTATCGGTGGCGCCGCTGCTATCGGTGGCGCCGCACTGCTATCGGTGGCGCCACTGCTATCGGTGGCGCCGCTGCTATGGTGGCGCCACTGCTATCGGTGGCACCACTGCTATCGGTGGCGCCGCTGCTATCGGTGGCGCCACTGCTATCGGTGGCGCCACTGCTATCAGTGGCACCACTATGCCACTGCTATCGGTGGCGCCACTGCTATCACCAGCACCACTGCTATCAGTGGCACCACTACTATCAGTGGCACCACTACTATCAGTGGCACCACTACTATGCACTGGCACCACTACTATCAGTGGCACCACTGCTATGGTGGCACCACTGCTATCAGTGGCACCACTGGCACCACTGCTATCAGGTGGCACCACTGCTATCAGTGGCACCACTACTATCGGTGGCTGCTATGGTGGCACCATACTGCTATGGTGGCACCACTGCTATCGGTGGCGCCACTGCTATCGGTGGCGCCACTGCTATCAGTGGCACCACTGCTATCGGTGGCACCACTGCCATCAGTGGCGCCACTGCTATCGGTGGCGCCGCTGCTATCGGTGGCGCCGCTGCTATCGGTGGCGCCACTGCTATCTGGCACCACTGCTATCGGTGGCGCCACTGCTATCGGTGGCGCCGCTGCTATCGGTGGCCCACTGCTATCGGTGGCGCCACTGCTATCGGTGGCGCCGCTGCTATCGGTGGCGCCACTGCTATCGGTGGCGCCACTGCTATCGGTGGCGCCACTGCTATCGGTGGCGCCCACTGCTATCGGTGGCGCCGCTGCTATCGGTGGCGCCGCTGCTATCGGTGGCGCCGCTGCTATCGGTGGCGCCACTGCTATCGGTGGCGCCGCTGCTATCGGTGGCGCCGCTGCTATGGTGGCGCCACTGCTATCGGTGGCGCCGCGCCGCTGCTATGGCGCCACTGCTATCGGTGGCGCCACTGCTATCGGTGGCGCCGCTGCTATCGGTGGCGCCGCTGCTATGGTGGCGCCGCTGCTATCGGTGGCGCCACTGCTATCGGTGGCGCCGCTGCTATCGGTGGCGCCGCTGCTATCGTGGCGCCGCTGCTATCGGTGGCGCCGCTGCTATCGGTGGCGCCGCTGCTATCGGTGGCGCCGCTGCTATGGTGGCGCCGCTGCTATGGTGGCGCCGCTGCTATCGGTGGCGCCGCTGCTACTGCTATCGGTGGCACCACTGCTATCGGTGGCACCACTGCTATGGTGGCACCACTGCTATCGCCACTGCTATCGGTGGCACCGCTGCTATCCGCCACTGCTATCGGTGGCACCACTGCTATCGGTGGCACCGCTGCTATCGGTGGCGCCACTGCTATCGGTGGCGCCGCTGCTATCGGTGGCGCCGCTGCTATCGGTGGCGCCGCTGCTATCGGTGGCGCCACTGCTATCGGTGGCGCCGCTGCTATCGGTGGCGCCGCTGCTATCGGTGGCGCCACTGCTATCGGTGGCACCACTGCTATGGTGGCACCGCTGCTATGGGTGGCACCACTGCTATGGTGGCGCCACTGCTATCGGTGGCGCCCACTGCTATCAGTGGCACCACTGCGTCGGCACTATGGTGGCCCACTGCTATCGGTGGCACCACTGCCATCGGTGGCACCACTGCTATCGGTGGCGCCACTGCTATCAGTGGCACCACTGCTATCGGTGGCGCCACTGCTATCAGTGGCTGCTGCTATCAGTGGCACCACTGCTATCCCCTGCCTGTGCCATTAAACTACAACTCATGGCACCACTGCTATCAGTGGCGCCACTGCTATCACGTGGCACCACTGCTATGGTGGCACCGCTGCTATGGTGGCGCCACTGCTATCGGTGGCACCACTACTATCGGTGGCGCCACTGCTATCAGTGGCACCACTGCTATCAGTGGCACCACTGCTATCAGTGGCACCACTGCTATCAGTGGCACCACTGCTATCACACCACTGCTATCGCCACTGCTATGGTGGCACCGCTGCTGTCGGTGGCACCACTGCTATCGGTGGCACCACTGCTATCGGTGGCACCACTGCTATCGGTGGCGCCACTGCTATCGGTGGCCACTGCTATCAGTGGCGCCACTGCTATGGTGGCGCCACTGCTATCGGTGGCGCCACTGCTATCGGTGGCGCCACTGCTATCGGTGGCGCCGCTGCTGGTGGCGCCACTGCTATCGGTGGCGCCACTGCTATCGGTGGCGCCGCTGCTATCGGTGGCGCCGCTGCTATGGTGGCGCCGCTGCTATCGGTGGCGCCGCTGCTATGGTGGCGCCACTGCTATCGGTGGCGCCGCTGCTATGGTGGCACCACTGCTATCTATCGTGGCGCCGCTGCTATCGCACCACTGCTATCGGTGGCACCGCTGCTATCGGTGGCACCACTGCTATCGGTGGCGCCACTGCTATCAGTGGCGCCACTGCTATCGGTGGCACCGCTGCTATCGGTGGCGCCACTGCTATCGTTACTATCGGCGGCCCACTGCTATCACTGCTATCGGTGGCGCCGCTGCTATGGTGGCGCCACTGCTATGGTGGCGCCACTGCTATCGGTGGCGCCACTGCTATCGGTGGCGCCACTGCTATCGGTGGCACCACTATGGTATCAGGTGGCACCACTGCTATCGGTGGCGCCACTGCTATCACCTGCTATCGTGGCACCACTGCTATCGGTGGCACCACTGCTATGGTGGCGCCACTGCTATCGGTGGCGCCGCTGCTATCACGCCGCTGCTATCGGTGGCGCCACTGCTATCCGGTGGCGCCGCTGCTATCGGTGGCGCCACTGCTATCGGTGGCGCCGCTGCTATCGGTGGCACCACTGCTATCGGTGGCGCCACTGCTATCGGTGGCTGCTATCGGTGGCGCCACTGCTATCGGTGGCGCCACTGCTATCGGTGGCATCGTGGCACCACTGCTATCGGTGGCGCCGCTGCTATGGTGGCGCCGCTGCTGTGGTGGCGCCGCTGCTATCATATCAGTGGCGGCTATCGGTGGCGCCGCTGCTATCGTGGCGCCGCTGCTATCGGTGGCACCACTGCTATCGGTGGCGCCACTGCTATCGGTGGCGCCGCTGCTACGCCGCTGCTATCGGTGGCGCCACTGCTATCGGTGGCACCGCTGCTATCGGTGGCGCCGCTGCTATCGGTGGCGCCGGCTATGGGTGGCTGGCGCCGCTGCTATCGCCGCTGCTATCGGTGGCGCCGCTGCTGTCGGTGGCGCCGCCGCTATCGGTGGCGCCGCTGCTATCGGTGGCGCCGCTGCTAATCGGTGGCGCCGCTGCTATGGTGGCGCCACTGCTATCGGTGGCGCCGCTGCTATCGGTGGCGCCACTGCTATCCGGTGGCGCCGCTGCTATCGGTGGCGCCGCTGCTATCGGTGGCGCCGCTGCTATCTGCTATCGGTGGCGCCGCTGCTATCGGTGGCGCCACTGCTATCGGTGGCGCCGCTGCTATCAGTGGCTGCTATCGGTGGCGCCGCTGCTATCGCTGAACTGGTCGCCACTGCTATCGGTGGCGCCGCTGCTATGGTGGCGCCGCTGCTAATCGGTGGCGCCGCTGCTATCGGTGGCCCGCTGCTATGGTGGCGCCGCTGCTATCGGTGGCGCCGCTGCTATCGGTGGCGCCGCTGCTATGGTGGCACCGCTGCTATCGGTGGCGCCACTGCTATCGGTGGCGCCTGCTATCGGTGGCACCGCTGCTATCTACTGCTATCGGTGGCGCCGCTGCTATCGGTGGCGCCGCTGCTGTGGTGGCGCCGCTGCTATGGTGGCACCGCTGCTATGGTGGCGCCACTGCTATCACCACCCACTGCTATCGGTGGCACCACTGCTATCGGTGGCGCCACTGCTATCAGTGGCACCACTGCTATCATGCTATGAGTGGCACCACTGCTATCACCACTGCATCAGTGGCACCACTGCTATGGTGGCACCGCTGCTATGGTGGCGCCACTGCTATCAGTGGCACCACTACACCACTGCTATGGTGGCACCACTGCTATGGTGGCACCACTGCTATCAGTGGCACCACTGCTATCGGTGGCGCCACTGCTATCACCACTGCTATCAGTGGCACCACTGCTATCAGTGCGCCACTGCTATCGGTGGCACCACTACTATGGTGGCACCACTATATCAGTGGCACCACTGCTATCAGTGGCCCACTGCTATCAGGTGGCCCACTGCTATCGGTGGCGCCACTGCTATCGGTGGCACCGCTGCTATCGGTGGCACCACTGCTATCAGTGGCTGCTATGGTGTGCGCCACTGCTATCGGTGGCGCCGCTGCTATCGGTGGCGCCACTGCTATGGTGGCACCACTGCTATCGGTGGCGCCGCTGCTATCGGTGGCGCCGCTGTACTGCTATCCGTGGCACCACTGCTATCGGTGGCACCACTGCTATCGGTGGCGCCACTGCTATCAGTGGCACCACTGCTATCGGTGGCACCACTGCTATCGTGGCGCCACTGCTATCGGTGGCGCCGCTATACTATCGGTGCTATCGGTGGCACCACTGCTATCGTGGCGCCGCTACTATCGGTGGCGCCACTGCTATCATATTGGCGCCGCTACTATCGGTGGCGCCCGCTATCAATTATGGCGCCGCTGCTGGTGGCGCCGCTGCTATCTTACGGCTGTGGTGGCGCCGCTGCTATGGTGGCGCCACTGCTATCGCCGCTGCTATCGGTGGCGCCACTGCTATCGGTGGCGCCGCTGCTATCGGTGGCACCACTGCTATCGGTGGCGCCGCTGCTATCGGTGGCACCACTGCTATCGGTGGCGCCACTGCTATCGGTGGCGCCGCTGCTATCCGGTGGCGCCACTGCTATCCGGTGGCGCCGCTGCTATCGCTATGTGGCGCCACTGCTATCGGTGGCGCCACTGCTATCAGTGGCACCACTGCTATCAGTGGCACCACTGCTATCGGTGGCACCACTGCTATCAGTGGCGCCACTGCTATCAGTGGCACCACTGCCCGGTGGCACCACTGCTATCGGTGGCACCACTGCTATCCAGCCACTACTATCGGTGGCGCCACTGCTATCACCACTGCTATCGGTGGCGCCACTGCTATCGGTGGCACCGCTACTATCAGTGGCGCCGCTGCTATATCGGTGGCGCCACTGCTATCGGTGGCGCCGCTGCTATCGGTGGCGCCACTGCTATCGGTGGCGCCGCTGCTATGGTGGCGCCGCTGCTATCGGTGGCGCCACTGCTATCGGTGGCGCCACTGCTATGAATTTGCGCCACTGCTATGGTGTACCACTGCTATCGGTGGCACCACTGCTATCAGTGGCACCACTGCTATCAGTGGCACCACTGCTATGGTGGCACCACTACTATCAGTGGCACCACTGCTATGGTGGCTCATGGTGGCACCGCTACTGGTGGCACCACTGCTATCGGTGGCGCCACTGCTATCGGTGGCACCACTGCTATCGGTGGCACCACTGCTATCGGTGGCACCACTACTATCAGTGGCGCCACTGCTATCAGTTAATGGCGCCACTGCTATCGGTGGCGCCACTGCTATCAGTGGCACCGCTGCTATCGGTGGCGCCGCTGCTATCCGGTGGCGCCACTGCTATCGGTGGCGCCGCTATGGTGGCCCACTGCTATGGTGGCGCCACTACTATCTGCTATCAGTGGCGCCACTGCTATCGGTGGCACCACTGCTATCAGTGGCGCCACTGCTATCGGTGGCGCCACTGCTATCGGTGGCGCCGCTGCTATGGTGGCGCCGCTGCTATGGTGGCGCCACTGCTATCGGTGGCGCCACTGCTATCAGTGGCGCCACTGCTATCAGTGGCGCCACTGCTATCAGTGGCACCACTGCTATCAGTGGCACCGCTGCTATGGTGGCACCACTATATCAGTGGCACCACTATCGGTGGCGCCACTGCTATCAGTGGCACCACTGCTATCACCGCTGCTATCGGTGGCGCCACTGCTATCAGTGGCACCGCTGCTATGGTGGCACCACTGCTATCGGTGGCACCACTGCCACTGCTATCGGTGGCACCACTACTATCAGTGGCGCCACTACTATCTGTGGCACCACTACTATCTGTGGCGCCACTGCTATCGTGTGGCACACTGCTAGTGGCACCACTACTATCAGTGGCACCACTGCTATCAGTGGCACCACTACTATCAGTGGCACCACTGCTGTGGCACCACTGTATCATTGCACCACTGCTATCGGTGGCACCACTGCTATGCTATGGTGGCACCACTACTATCAGTGGCCCACTGCTATCAGTGGCACCACTGCTATGGTGGCTGCCACTCAGTGGCACCACTGCTATCAGTGGCACTGCTATCGGTGGCTACTGCTATCAGTGGCCCACTACTATCAGTGGCACCGCTATCTATCAGTGGCGCCACTGCTGTCACTGCTATCGCACTGCTATCGGTGGCGCCGCTGCTATCAGTGGCACCACTGCTATCCGGTGGCACCGCTATGGTGGCGCCACTGCTATCGGTGGCGCCGCTGCTATCACGCCACTGCTATCGGTGGCACCGCTGCTATCGGTGGCGCCGCTACTATCGGTGGCGCCGCTGTCTGATATGTGGCGCCGCACTGCTATCGCGCCGCTGCTATCGGTGGCCCACTGCTATCGGTGGCGCCGCTGCTATCGGTGGCCACCACTGCTATCAGTGGCACCGCTGCTATCAGTGGCGCCGCTGCTATCGGTGGCACCACTGCTATCAGTGGCGCCACTGCTATGCTATCGGTGGCGCCACTGCTATCGGTGGCGCCACTGCTATCGGTGGCGCCGCTGCTATCGGTGGCACCGCTACTGCTATCAGTTAGCACCACTGTATCATTGGCACCACTGCTATCGGTGGCGCCGCTATCTATGGTGGCGCCACTGCTATCGCTGGCACCACTGCTGTGGCACCCACTGCTATCGGTGGCACCGCTGCTATCGGTGGCACCACTCTGCGCCACTGCTATCGGTGGCACCACTGCCAAATACTGGTATCGCCACTGCTATGGTGGCGCCACTGCTATCACTACTTGGTGGCCCGCTGCTATCGGTGGCGCCGCTGCTATGGTGGCGCCACTGTGGTGGCACCACTGCTATCAGTGGCGCCACTGCTATCACCACTTGCACCACTACTATCAGGTGGCTATGGTGGCCACTGCTATCGGTGGCACCACTGCTATCAGTGGCACCACTGCTATCGGTGGCGCCACTGTGCTATCAGTGGCGCCACTGCTATCGGTGGCCCACTGCTATCGGTATCACCACTGCTATCGGTGGCGCCACTGCTATCAGTGGCGCCTGCTATCGGTGGCACCACTGCTGCTATCACCACTACTATCAGTGGCACCACTGCTATCGGCGCCACTGCTATCGGTGGCACCACTGCTATCGGTGGCGCCACTGCTATCGGTGGCACCACTGCTATCGGTGGCACCGCTGCTATCGGTGGCGCCGCTGCTATGGGTGGCGCCACTATCAGCTGTCGCCACTGCTCGGTGGCGCCACTGCTATCGGTATCACCGCCGCTGCTATCGGTGGCACCACTGCTATCGGTGGCGCCACTGCTATGGTGGCGCCACTGCTATCGGTGGCGCCACTGCTATCGGTGGCGCCACTGCTATCGGTGGCGCTGCTATCGGTGGCGCCGCTGCTATCGCTGCTATCGCCGCTGCTATCGGTGGCGCCGCTGCTATCAGTGGCGCCGCTGCTATGGTGGCTATGGTGTACCGCTGCTATCGGTGGCGCCGCTGCTGGTGGCACCTCAGCCCACTGCTATGGTGGCGCCGCTGCTGTGGCACCACTGCTATCGGTGGCACCACTATCGGTGGCACCACTATGTATGCTATCGTGGCACCGCTGCCACTCTATCGGTGGCACCACTGCTATCGGTGGCGCCGCTGCTATCAGCGCCACTGCTATCCGGTGGCACCACTGCTATCGTGGCGCCACCGCTGCTATGGTGGCACCACTATGGTGGCGCCACTGCTATCCGGTGGCGCCGCTGCTATCGGTGGCGCCACTGCTATCGGTGGCGCCGCTGCTATCGGTGGCGCCACTGCTATCGGTGGCCGCTGCTATCGCCGCTGCTATGGTGGCCGCTGCTACTCGGTGGCGCCACTGCTATGGTGGCACCACTGCTATCAGTGGCACCACTACTATCAGTGGCGCCACTGCCATCGGTGGCACCACTGCTATCGGTGGCGCCGCTGCTATCAGTGGCACCGCTGGCCACTGCACTGCTATCGGTGGCGCCGCTGCTATGGTGGCTATCGGTGGCGCCTATGGTGGCACCACTGCTATCAGTGGCACCACTGCTATCGTGTGGCGCCACTGCTATCGGTGGCGCCACTGCTATCGGTGGCGCCGCTGCTATCCGGTGGCGCCGCTGCTAATGGTGGCGCCGCTGCTATCGGTGGCGCCGCTGCTATCGGTGGCGCCACTGCTATCGGTGGCACCACTGCTATCAGTGGCATCCCGCTGCTATCGGTGGCACCACTGCTATCGGTGGCACGCACTGCTATCGGTGGCGCCACTGCTATCAGTGGCACCACTGCTATCGGTGGCGCCACTGCTATCGGTGGCGCCACTGCTACCATCGGTGGCGCCACTGCTATGGTGGCACCGCTGCTATCGGTGGCGCCACTGCTATCGGTGGCACCGCTACTGCTATCGGTGGCGCCACTGCTATCGCCGCTGCTATGCTATCGGTGGCGCCACTGCTATCGTGGCCCGCTGCTATCGGTGGCACCACTGCTATCCGGTGGCACCGCTGCTATCGTGGCCGCCACTGCTATCATTGGTGGCGCCACTGCTATCAGTGGCACCACTACTATCTGCATGTGGCACCACTGCTATCAGTGGCACCACTGCTATCAGTGGCGCCACTGCTATGCTATCCAGTGGCACCACTGCTATCGGTGGCGCCACTGTACCACTGCTATCGTGGCACCACTGCTATCGGTGGCACCGCTGCTATCGGTGGCGCCACTGCTATCGGGGTGGCACCGCTGCTATCGGTGGCGCCACTGCTATCGCCGCTGCTATCGGTGGCGCCGCTGCTATCAGTGGCGCTATCGGTGGCGCTGCTATCCGTGGCGCCACTGCTATCAGGTGACACCACTGCTATCAGTGGCGCCACTGCTATCAGTGGCACCACTGCTATCAGTGGCTGCTACCTCGGTGGCGCGCCGCTGCTGTCGGTGGCATATCGGTGGCGCCACTGCTATCGGTGGCGCCTGCTATCGCCGCTTTCTATGGTGGCGCCGCTGTGGGCGCCACTGCTATGTGGCGCCGCTGCTGTCGGTGGCGCCGCTGCTGTGGTGGCGGCGCCGCTGGCGCCGCTATGGTGGCGCCGCTGCTATGGGTGTGGCGCCACTGCTGTGGTGGCGCCACTGCTATCGGTGGCGCCACTGCTATCCAGTGGTGCTATGGTGTCGCCACTGCTATCGGTGGCGCCGCTGCTATCGGTGGCGCCACTGCTATCAGTGGCGC
>NW_027038322.1:0-29072 GCF_034236695.1 Oncorhynchus nerka | reverse complement strand
CTTCACCTGTGGGATCATCTGAGACCAGCCACCTGAACAGCTGATGAAACTGAGGGTTTGCAGAACTGAATCATTTCTGTTTCAGGGAAGCTCATGTGCATGCTCGTCGTCCTCACCAGACTCTTGACCTGCCTGCCAGTCAGGTTCATTTTCAGTTCTGAATGTTGAAAATATGTATTTTCAACTTTCATCCAGAACTGAATATTAACCTGTTTCAATGTTTGGAATAGACTAAATATGTATTTTATGGATGATGAAAATATGTATTTTCAACTTTCATCCAGAACCGAATATTAACCTGATTCCAATGTTCGGAATAGACTAAATATGTATTTTCAGGGCGTTGAAAATATGTATTTTCTGGACGTTGAAAATATGTATTTTCTGGACGTTGAAATCAGGTAAATTTTCGTTTCTGAATTAAAGTTGAAAAGACGTAATTTGTAGACGTCTATGTCTGCACGAAATCAAGGCTGGTCCGGACCACACCGAATCCGAACCAAACATAAACCTCTATGTTTGGGCCAAATTAAGACTAGCCCTGACAGGACCAAAAACCAACGTCTGTGAACGTGGAAATCGAGGCCGGTCTGGATGGCACCAAAAAAGACTGCTGGTCCAGACAGAAACGGCCAACTGCTTTCTTCTGGAAAATGTGAAGTCCAAGATGGACAAAGGGGGTGCTGTTGGGGCTGTGTTTCTGGACCTAAGGAAGGCTTTTGATACTGTTAACCATGAGATTCTCATCACAAAATTGTCCAAGTTCAACTTTTCCCTGATGCCTTGAGATGGATGAAATCATACCTTGAAGGCAGAACTCAGTGTGTCAGAGTGAGCAATGAGCTGTCGCCCACTCGTAGCTATGATGTGGGCGTGCCCCAAGGGTCAATACTGGGGCCCCTCCTGTTCAGCCTGTACATTAATGATCTGCCTTCTGTCTGTACTGGGTCTTAAGTTCAAATGTATGCAGATGATACAGTGATATATGTGCATGCAAAGAGCAAACAACAAGCTGCACAAGAACTCACTACTGTAATGGTCCAGGTTACAAAGTGGCTCAGTGACTCGTGTTTGCATCTCAATGTGAAAAAAACTGTTTGCATGTTCTTCACAAAGAGGGCAACAGATGCTACTGAGCCAGATGTCTATGTGTCAGGGGAGAAGCTCCAGGTGGTATCCGATTTTAAGTACCTTGGCATCATACTTGATTCCAACCTCTCTTTTAAAAAGCATGTGAAAAAGGTAATGCAAATAACCAAAATCAACCTAGCTAATTTCCGATTTATACGAAATTGTTTGACTACAGAGGTAGCAAAACTGTACTTCAAATCTATGATACTCCCCCACTTAACATACTGCTTGACTAGTTGGGCCCAAGCTTGCTGTACAACATTAAAACCTATTCAGTCTGTCTACAAACAGGCTCTCAAAGTGCTTGATAGGAAGCCCAAAAGCCATCATCATTGTCACATCCTTAGAAAGCATGAGCTCTTGAGTTGGGAAAATCTTGTGCAATACACCGACGCATGTCTTGTATTCAAGATCCTTAATGGCCTGGCTCCCCCTCTACTCAATATTTTTGTTAAACAGAAAACCCAGACATATGGCAGCAGATCCACAAGGTCTGCCATGAGAGGTGACTGTATAGTTCCCCTAAGGAAAAGCACCTTTAGTAAATCTGCATTCTCTGTGAGAGCTTCCCATGTCTGGAATACACTGCCATCAGACACACATAACTGCACCACATATCACACTTTCACAAAATGCTTGAAGACATGGCTAAGGTCAATCAGATTTGTGAACATGGTCCCCTAGCTGTGTGCTGCCGCTTTTTCCATGTTGTCTGTTGTCTGTAGCTTGAGGTGTGGAAACACTTTGTTGCTTTATGAATTTTGTCTTGCTGCTTTTTGTTCTATGTTGCTCTGTCTGTATGCTACGTCTTGCTTGTCCTATGTTTTCTCTGTCTGTATGCTATGTCTTGCTTGTCCTATGTTGCTATGTCACTTGTTCTATGTTGCTATTGTCTATATTGTAATTGTTTTTAATAACCTGCCCAGGGACTGCGGTTGAAAAATTAGCCGGCTGGCTAAAGCCGGCACTTTTACTGAAACGTTGATTAATGTGCACTGTCCCTGTAAAATAAAAATAAACTCAAACTCAAACAGGACCAAAAAAGACACCCAAAGACATCCACGTCGGTTTGCGCTTACCGAGGTGTAACCTGCCTGTCCACCTGCAACGTAATTTATGAATGCCCATCCATGTGTTAGGCCCACCATTTGTAAAACAGGCTGTTGCATTTGCTTTATTAGTCCTGATTCCTGTGACTAATCAATGTGGCTATTTAAGCTCTAAATATCAGCTACCTAACTTTATCAGGTTATCCTGAGCCTGTTTGCAATGCGTTTTCACAGCGAAATTCAGTACTTTAGTTTTTGCTATAATCAGCTCATCAAAGTGGACTGATACAACCTTGAAACCACTGATCATGACAATTTAGCCAACGGGGTGAAATTCCTGGAAAGCAGTTGTGAGTATCCTGATTATCCATATTGTCCATTTTACTTTATTTGATTGGGCGCCATTTAGGTTAGGCTATTTGACCAGTATGATGTGAAAAGTGTCAGTCTCATTACATTGTCATACATGTTATATCCAGCCTGCAGGCTACACAAAAGACCACATACTCTTTCTATCATATACAATATCTGCTACATGATTTGTTAGATGACTTTTGTGATGGAAAGCTGGTGGAACTTGACAGCGATGCATCTCTCCAACAGCACCTTGGAGAATGGACAAGCTAAATATTTTGACTAAGTGGGTACTACTTATCACAGGGCGTCATCAGCGCTCACCTAAAAAGCCCATATGCCACTGGTTGAGACAAACTGTCATTGTTTTTGGGCAGCATTGTATGAGGTTTTATGTGTTGTTGGAGCTGCGTCTTTTCAGTTTAGCTATAATCTGCCACCATGGCGGCCCCCATCAAAAATGTCAATCCCGCCCCGTCAGCAAAAAATTTGCAGCACCCCAAACATCTTCCCGCAGCTAAGCATCCACCGCCATCACCTCACGTTTCAGCATGATAAGGCCCCGTCCCATGTCGCAAAGATCTGTACACAATTCCTGGAAGCTGAAAATGTCCCAGTTCTTTTATGGCCTGCATACTCAACAGATATGTCACCCATTGAGCATGTTTGGGATGCTCTGGATCGACACCAATATCCAGCAACTTCGCACAGCCATTGAAGTGAGTATGGCGCCGACAGAGATGGTCGCCTCTCTTCGAGTTCTTAGGAAACTATGCAGTATTTTGTTTGTTTATGTATTATTTCTTACAGTGTTATCCCAGGAAATCTTAAGTCTTATTACATACAGCCGGGAAGAACTATTGATATAAGAGCAACGTCAACTTACCAACATTATGACCAGGAATACCACTTTCCCAGAGCGGATCCTCTGTTTGGACCACCACCCAGGACAATGGAGCTAATTCCAGTAGGCGATCCAAAACAACGACACCTGGCCAGGCTCCGTAGACATGCACATCGCACACCACTCCTGAGTATACTACGAGCCAATGTCCAGTCTCTTGACAACAAGGTAGACAACATTCGAGCAAGGGTTGTCTTCCAGAGAGACATTAGATATTGTAACATTCTCTGTTTCACGGGAACATGGCTCTCTCGGGATATGTTGTCGGAATCGGTTCAGCCTCCGGGATTCTCCATGCATCGTGCCGACAGAGATAAACACGTCTCTGGGAAAAGGGAGGTCGGGGGTGTATGCTTTATGATTAACTTATTTGGGACTGGGGGGCAGTATTGAGTAGCTTATTCATTTATCTTTAAAATGGATGAATAAAGTGCCCAGAGTAAACTGCCTGCTACTCAGGCCCAAAAGCTAGAATATGCATATAATAGATTTGGATAGAAAACACTCTGAAGTTTCTAAAACTGTTTGAATGATGTCTGTGAGTAAAACAGAACTCATATTGCAGGGAAAAACCTGAGAAAAAATCCAACCAGGAAGTGGGAAATCTGAGGTTTGTAGTTTTTAAGTCATTGCCTATCAAATATACAGCGTCTATGGGGTTATATTGCACTTCCTAGGGCTTCCACTAGATGTCAACAGTCTTTAGAACCTTGTTTCAGGCTTCTACTATGAAGGAGGAGCAAATAAGAGCTGTGTGAACCAGAGGTCTGGCAAAATGCCATGAGCTAACTCACGCTCGCGCCGTGAGATCGAGCTCCGTTCCTTTTCATTTCTAAAGACAAAGGAATTGTCCTGTTGGAATATTATTGAAGATTTATGATAAAAACATCCCTAAAGATTGATTATATACATTGTTTGACATGTTTCTATGAACTGTAATAGAACTGTTTTGACTTTTCGTCTGAACTAAGTGCCTGTGCCTTGTGAATTTGGATTTGTGAACTAAACGCGCAAACAAAAAGGAGGTATTTGGACATAAATGGACTTTTATCGAACAAAACAAACATTTATTGTGGAACTGGGATTCCTGGGAGTGCATTCCGATAAAGATCATCAAGGTAAGTTAATATTTATAACGCTATTTCTGAGTTTGTGACACCTCTCCTAGGATGGAAAATGCCTGTATGTTTTTCTGTGGCTATCTGTGACCAACCAAAGCATATCTGTATTCCCAGTCATGTGAAATCCATAGATTATGGCCTAATTTATTTATTTCAGTTGACCTATTCTCAATTGACTGATTTGACTGATTCTCAGTCAAATCTTTAAATTATTGCGTTTATATTTTTGTTCAGTGTATATAACATTATGTGGGTGGCAAGAATTTTATATAATAATATAAATTGAACTCCAAGTGTTGAATCAAGTGTTGATTTTTGCAGCATTTCATTTTTCAGACTATTTTTGTCTTTAATATATATCAGACAAACAAGTTCCCTACCTTTTCCCTCTTCCACTAGCCTCTTCCCTCTTCCACTAGCCTCTTCCCTCTTCCACTAGCCTCTTCCTCTTCCTCTTCCACTAGCCTTTTCCCTCTTCCACTAGCCTCTTCCCTCTTCCACTAGCCTCTTCCCTCTTCCACTAGCCTCTTCCCTCTTCCACTAGCCTCTTCCCTCTTCCCTCTTCCACTAGCCTCTTCCCTCTTCCACTAGCCTTTTCCCTCTTCCACTAGCCTTTTCCCTCTTCCACTAGCCTTTTCCCTCTTCCACTAGCCTTTTCCCTCTTCCACTTGCTGCAATCAATTGGTTGTAATTTTCAAACATTCCTCATGCATAGCCATTACATAACATAACCATTCCTATTCATAAGATAATTAATAAATATAATACCTTTATTTATCCATGAAGATACTTTTAATCAATCAGTATATTTGAGTTTAACCATATTTTTCTGATTTTCTGAGCAAACATTGAAATTGTTACCAGCTTTGTATGGCTTGTGAGACATATACCCCTCTAGTGGTCTGACAGAACATAATTGGCCAGTTCCACTATTCTGACTCCTAGAGATAATTAATAAATATAATACATTTATTTACTCTATGATACATTGATACTGTTTGACTGCTAATCAATCAGTACTGCTATTTGGCCAGTTTAACTGTTCATGACTTTATACTGCCTTTTCTGGAGGATAACATTGAAATTGTTCTGACCAGCTTTGTTCATGGCTTGTTAAAGAGACAGTGTCATATAGGAAAATTGGCCCAACTGTTCTGACTGCTGGTCATTGGCAGAACCACTGCTAGAGATACATTGGCCAGTTCAACTGTTCTGACTGCTAGAGATACATTGGCCAGTTCAACTGTTCTGACTGCTAGAGATACATTGGCCAGTTCAACTGTTCTGACTGCTAGAGATACATTGGCCAGTTCAACTGTTCTGACTGCTAGAGATACATTGGCCAGTTCAACTGTTCTGACTGCTAGAGATACATTGGCCAGTTCAACTGTTCTGACTGCTAGAGATACATTGGCCAGTTCAACTGTTCTGACTGCTAGATATACATTGGCCAGTTCAACTGTTCTGACTGCTAGAGATACATTGGCCAGTTCAACTGTTCTGACTGCTAGAGATACATTGGCCAGTTCAACTGTTCTGACTGCTAGAGATACATTGGCCAGTTCAACTGTTCTGACTGCTAGAGATACATTGGCCAGTTCAACTGTTCTGACTGCTAGAGATACATTGGCCAGTTCAACTGGGCAACTTGGAGAGGAAGCAGCTGTACAGTTAAGCCACGTTGTCTACTATACTACACCACTGGGGACAATATTATGAGACCTCTATGTGGCTAGGTGTCACAATCCATACTGGTTGTGTGTGTGTCTCTCTCTGTCCGTCGCTGTCTTTAAGTGACCCATAATATTGTGAGATGTCTAATCAAAAATCAATAGCACTCTCCTTGTCTATCAATGTCCGTCCAGCTATCCATTTCGTCCATCCATCTGTTTTCACAAAGTCTCAGATAGAAGTGTTTATATAGAATCCGTTTGGCATTTTAGATCACAAATTAATGAGATTTCATGTACAGAGGAACCTGATCCTAGATCAGCCCTACTCAGAAAGCTTTGGGAATACGGGCCCAGGAATCGCCTGTTTCCTGCATGGCAGTATCTGATAGCTAGATCCACTACTAGATAACCTTTCCCTCTGAGAGCTCAGCTCAGTGACACCTCAACTCCCTCTCCAACCCTCAAACCCTTTTGTCCTGAACCGAGCTGAGAGCAGCCATGAGAGCAGCACTTTACACAAACAACACCCTCATCCTTCATTTTTCCCTCCCTCCCCTATCATCTCATCTCCTCTTATCCCATCTCTGACGCTTAAGGGACAATGGTGGTCCCTGACCCTGGCGATGGTTCCAGGCGATGGAGAGAGATCAGAGTGGAGAGTTTCTCCATGTCCACCCAGCAGCTCTCCACCACCATGCAGATTCACCGTGTTCAATTTCATTCTGTATCCACCACAGCCATCTGGATACACCAACACAAAGGGATACACATACACCCCACTGGACAGTGACACACACACGTCTGGTCGTGACTAGGACACAAGACCTCTCACACTACCACACTCCAGAGGAAACGAGAACAATCTGGAAGACAAACACAAAGGGATACACATACACCCCACTGGACAGTGACACACACACGTCTGGTCGTGACTAGGACACAAGACCTCTCACACTACCACACTCCAGAGGAAACGAGAACAATCTGGAAGACAAACACAAAGGGATACACATACACCCACTGGACAGTGACCACACACACACGTCTGGTCGTGACTAGGACACAAGACCTCTCACACTACCACACTCAGAGGAAACGAGAACAATCTGGAACACAAACACAAAGGGATACACATACACCCCACTGGACAGTGACACACACACGTCTGGTCGTGACTAGGACACAAGACCTCTCACACTACCACACTCCAGAGGAAACGAGAACAATCTGGAACACAAACTTCTCCCGTAACAAAGACTGGACACGATCACTGAAAAACATCTACGCTTAGATAGATCACTATTCTAAACAAAGAGAAAGAAAAGTAGGAATAATCATTTAGAATGTAAAAAATATATATCATTATGCCTAATTATATCATTATGCCTAATTATATTCTAAACATTCAAGAGGTTGTCATTCTGACTGTTGTAAATCTCATCTCAATTTACTGCACTAACATGCCCAGGATATTACATTCAAATTACAACTCAGTAGGGAGAATGGGGTAAGTTGAGCCAAAGGGGTAAGTTGAGTCACCTTTGTTTCTAGCAAACCATACACACAATTAATAATTTGACCAAATATTTAGGAAGAGGTCATCATTTCATTGAGTCTGTGAAGAAAGAAACCACATGGAAAAATGGTAAACAAATTAGGATTTTCAGCAAGTAAAATGAATATATAATTTCAGGTTTCATGTTGTTTGTATCTAAACCAATGTATATACTTTGAAGATTGTTCTATACATTAGTTGGGGTCTCTATGAGCCTAAATATGACATCCTAAAACTAGCATTAAAGTGCACCCATGTAGCTGTGTGGGATAATATAGTCAAAATGTTCGCCTTGGGGTAAGTTGAGCAAAAGGCCATGGGGTAAGGTGAGCCAATGGCAAGTTGAGATAATGGAAGTGTTTTCTTCTCAGGCATAATACAAGGCATAATCGCTGGGATAAGAGGTAACAGGGCATATTTAAAAAAATACTTACCCTTACCCTGTCCCTCAGCTCAACTTAACTTACCCTGTCCCTCAGCTCAACTTAACTTACCCTGTCCCTCAGCTCAACTCAACTTACCCTGTCCCTCAGCTCAACTTAACTTACCCTGTCCCTCAGCTCAACTCAACTTACCCTGTCCCTCAACTCAACTTACCCTGTCCCTCAACTCAACTTACCCTGTCCCTCAACTCAACTTACCCTGTCCCTCAGCTCAACTCAACTTACCCTGTCCCTCAGCTCAACTTACCCTGTCCTCAGCTCAATCCCTGTCCTCAGCTCAACTCAACTTACCCTGTCCCTCAGCTCAACTTACCTTACCCTGTCCCTCAGCTCAGCAACTTACCCTGTCCTCAGCACAGCTCAACACCTTACCCTGTCCCTCAGCTCAGCTTAACTTACCCTGTCCCTCAGCACAGCTCAACTTACCTTACCCTGTCCCTCAGCTCAACTTAACTTACC
The DNA here is from genome assembly GCF_034236695.1 of Oncorhynchus nerka. Lineage (NCBI taxonomy): Eukaryota > Metazoa > Chordata > Actinopteri > Salmoniformes > Salmonidae > Oncorhynchus > Oncorhynchus nerka. The sequence continues at coordinate 20,383 of NW_027038322.1, read as the reverse complement.
CTGTCCCTCAGCTCAGCTTAACACCCTGTCCCTCAGCTCAACTGAACTTACCCTGTCCCTCAGCTCAACTTAACTTACCCTGTCCCTCAGCTCAGCAACACCCCTGTCCCTCAGCTCAACTGACTTACCCTGTCCCTCAGCTCAACTGAACTTACCCTGTCCCTCAGCTCAACTGAACTTACCCTGTCCCTCAGCTCAACTGAACTTACCCTGTCCCTCAGCTCAACAACACCCTGTCCCTCAGCTCAACTTAACTACCCTGTCCCTCAGCTCAGCTGAACTTACCCTGTCCCTCAGCTCAACTTAACTTACCCTGTCCCTCAGCTCAAACAGCAACTTACCCTGTCCCTCAGCTCAACAACTTACCCTGTCCCTCAGCTCAGCTTAACTTACCCTGTCCCTCAGCTCAACAACGTACCCTGTCCCTCAGCTCAGCTTAACTTACACTGTCCCTCAGCTCAAACCCCTGTCCCTCAGCTCAGCTTAACTTACCCTGTCCCTCAGCTCAGAAACTTAACTTACCCTGTCCCTCAGCTCAAAAACTTACCTGTCCCTCACTCAGCAACCCCTGTCCCTCAGCTCAACAACCCCTGTCCCTCAGCTCAACTGAACTTACCCTGTCCCTCAGCTCAACTTAACTTACCCTGTCCCTCAGCTCAGCAACTTACCCTGTCCCTCAGCTCAAGCTTAACTGTCCCTCAGCTCAACTGTCCCTCAGCTCAACTTACCCTGTCCCTCAGCTCAACTTAACTTACCCTGTCCCTCAGCTCAGCTTAACTTACCCTGTCCCTCAGCTCAACTTAACTTACCCTGTCCCTCAGCTCAACAACTCTACCTGTCCCTCAGCTCAGCTTAACTTACCCTGTCCCTCAGCTCAACTGAACCCTGTCCCTCACCCTGTCCCCTCAGCTCAGCTGAACTTACCCTGTCCCTCAGCTCAAGCTTAACTTACCCTGTCCCTCAGCTCAACCCTGTCCCTCAGCTCAACTTAACCTTACCCTGTCCCTCAGCTCAAACTTACCCTGTCCTCAGCTCAACTTAACTTACCCTGTCCCTCAGCTCAGCTTAACTTACCCTGTCCCTCAGATCAACAACTTTACCCTGTCCCTCACCCCTGCTCAGCTTAACCTGTCCCTCAGCTCAACTTAACTTACCCTGTACCTCAGATCAACTGAACTTACCCTGTCCCTCAGCTCAACCCTGTAACACCTGTCCCTCAGCTCAGCTCACCCTGTCCCTCAGCTCAACAACTTACCCTGTCCCTCAGCTCAAATTTACCCTGTCCCTCAGCTCCTGTCCCTGTCCCTCAGCTCAGCTTAACTTACCCTGTCCCTCAGCTCAACAACTTACCCTGTCCCTCAGCTCAACTTAACTTTACCCTGTCCCTCAGCTCAGCTTAACTTACCCTGTCCCTCAGCTCCTGTCCCTCAGCTCAGCAACCTGTCCCTCAGCTCAACTTAACTTGCCCTGTCCCTCAGCTCAACCTAACTTACCCTGTCCCTCAGCTCAGCTTAACCCCTGTCCCTCAGCTCAGCAATTTACCTGTCCCTCAGCTCAGCTTAACAACACCCTGTCCCTCAGCTCAAGCAACTGTCCCTCAACTTAACTTACCCTGTCCCTCAGCTCAACAACACCCTGTCCCTCAGCTCAGCTTACCCTGTCCCTCAGCTCAAGCTTAACTTACCCTGTCCCTCAGCTCAGCTTAACTTACCCTGTCTCAGCTCAGCTAACACCCTGTCCCTCAGCTCAGCTTAACCCCTTCCCTCACCCTGTCCCTCAGCTCAGCTGAACTTACCCTGTCCCTCAGCTCAACTGAACTTGCCCTGTCCCTCAGCTCAGCTGAACTTACCCTGTCCCTCAGCTCAACTTAACTTACCCTGTCCCTCAGCTCAAGCAACTTACCCTGTCCCTCAGCTCAATTAATTTACCTTACCCTGTCCCTCAGCTCAGCTTAACTTACCCCTCAGCTCACCCTGTCCCTCAAGCTCAGCTCCACCCTGTCCCTCAGCTCAACTTTGCCTGTCCCTCAGCTCAACAACACCCTGTCCCTCAGCTCAGCTTAACTTACCCTGTCCCTCAGCTCAGCTTAACCCTACCCTGTCCCTCAGCTCAACTTAACTTACCCTGTCCCTCAGCTCAACTTAACTTGCCCTGTCCCTCAGCTCAACAACACCCTGTCCCTCAACTCAACAACACCCTGTCCCTCAGGCTCAACACCCTGTCCTCAACACCCTGTCAGCTCAGCTTACCCTGTCCCTCAGCTCAGCTCAACACCCCTGTCCCTCAGCTCAACAACTGTCCCTCAGCTCAACAACCTACCCTGTCCCTCAGCTCAACACCCTGTCCCTCAGGTCAGCTTAACTTACCTTGCCCTGTCCCTCAGCTCAGCGTAACTTACCCTGTCCCTCAGCTCAGCAACACCCTGTCCCTCAGCTCAACCAACTTTACCCTGTCCCTCAGCTCAGCAACTTACCCTGTCCTCAGCTCAACCCACCCTGTCCCTCAGCTCAAGCAACACCCTGTCCCTCAGCTCAGCAACCTACCCTGTCCCTCAGCTCAAGCAACACCCTGTCCCTCAGCTCAGCTTAACCCCTGTCCCTCAGCTCAACAACTTACCCTGTCCCTCAGCTCAACTCAACACCCTGTCCCTCAGCTCAAACAACTTACCCTGTCCCTCAGCTCAGTCCCTCAGCTCAACCAACACCCTGTCCCTCAGCTCAGCAACTTACCCTGTCCCTCAGCTCAAGCAACACCCTGTCCCTCAGCTCAACCCCCTGTCCCTCAGCTCAGCTTAACACTGTCCCTCAGCTACCCTGTCCCTCAGCTCAACCCCCTGTCCCTCAGCTCAACAACTTACCCTGTCCCTCAGCTCAACTCACCCTGTCCCTCAGCTCAACACCTTACCCCTGTCCTCAGCTCAAGCCCAACCTGTCCTCACCCTGTCCCTCAGCTCAGCTTAACTTACCCTGTCCCTCAGCTCACCTGTCCCTCCAACTGAACTTACCCTGTCCTCAGCTCAGCAACACCCTGTCCCTCAGCTCAGCTCAGCTTAACTTACCCTGTCCCTCAGCTCAGCAACACCCTGTCCCTCAGCTCAAGCTTAACACAAGCTCAACAACTTACCCTGTCCCTCAGCTCAGCAACTTTACCCTGTCCCTCAGCTCAACTCAACACCCCTGTCCCTCAGCTCAACACCCCTGTCCCTCAGCTTACCCCTGTCCCTCAGCTCCCTCAGCTCAACACCCCTGTCCCTCAGCTCAGCAACTTACCCTGTCCCTCCCTCAGGCTCAACTTACCCTGTCCCTCAGCTCAACAACACCCTGTCCCTCAGGCTCAGACTGTCCCTCAGCAACTTAACTGTCCCTCACCCTGTCCCTCAGCTCAGCTGTCCCTCAACTTACCCTGTCCCTCAGCTCAACTGTCCCTCAACTTACCCTGTCCCTCAGCTCAACAACACCCTGTCCCTCAGCTCAACAACTTACCCCTGTCCCTCAGCTCAACTTTAACACCCTGTCCCTCAGCTCAAACAACTTACCCTGTCCCTCAGCTCACTCACCCTGTCCCTCAGCTCAACTTAACTCACCCTGTCCCTCAGCTCAACTGTCCTCAGCTCAACAACTTACCCTGTCCCTCAGCTCAACTTACCTGTCCCTCAAGCTCACCCTGTCCCTCAGCTGAACTTACCCTGTCCCTCAACTCACCTGTCCCTCAACTTAACTTACCCTGTCCCTCAGCTCAGCTGTCCCTCAAGCACCCCTGTCCCTCAGCTCAACTGAACTTACCCTGTCCCTCAGCTCAACTGAACTTACCCTGTCCCTCAAGCTCAACTCAACTGAACTTACCCTGTCCCTCAGCTCAGCTCAACTTACCCTGTCCCTCAGCTCAACACCCTCAGCTCAGCAACCCCTGTCCCTCAGCTCAGCAACTTACCCTGTCCCTCAGCTCAGCTTAACTTACCCTGTCCCTCAGCTCAACTTAACTTTACCCTGTCCCTCAGCTCAACTTAACTTACCCTGTCCCTCAGCTCAACCAACTTACCCTGTCCCTCAGCTCAACAACTTACCCTGTCCCTCAGCTCAACTTAACTTACCCTGTCCCTCAGCTCAAGCAACTTACCCTGTCCCTCAACAACCCCTGTCCCTCAGCCAGCAACTTACCCTGTCCCTCAGCTCAACCAACACCCCTGTCCCTCAACAACTTGCCTGTCCCTCAACTGTCCCTAAGCTCGACCCTGTCCCTCAGCTCAACAACCTACCCTGTCCCTGTCCTCAACTTAACTTACCCTGTCCCTCAGCCCTGTCCCTCAACAACACCCCTGTCCCCTGTCTCAGCTCAACTTGCCCTGTCCCTCAGTCCCTCAAGCAACTCACCCTGTCCCTCAGCTCAACAACACCCTGTCCTCAACCCTGTCCCTCAGGTCCCTCAACAACTTACCCTGTCCCTCAACTCGGCTTACCCTGTCCCTCACCTCCAACTCAACACTCGCACCCTGTCCCTCAGCTCAGCAACACCCTGTCCCTCAGCTCAGCAACTTGCCCTGTCCCTCAGCTCAGCTTAACACCCTGTCCCTCAGCTCAACAACTTACCCTGTCCCTCAGCTCAACTTAACTTACCCTGTCCCTCAGCTCAGCTGTCAACTTGCCCTGTCCTCAGCTCAACCAACCCCTGTCCCTCAGCTCAACACCCTGTCCCTCAGCTCAACACCCTGTCCCTCAGCTCAAGTCAAACTTACCCTGTCCCTCAGCTCAACACCCCTGTCCCTCAGCTCAGCGGACTTGCCCTGTCCCTCAGCTCAGCTCAACTGTCCCTCCCCTGTCCCTCAGCTCAGCTTAACACACCTGTCCCTCAGCTCAGCTGTAACTTACCCTGTCCCTCAGCTCAGCAGCACCCCTGTCCCTCAGCTCAGCAACTTACCCTGTCCCTCAGCTCAAACAACTTACCCTGTCCCTCAGCTCAGCCAACCTGTCCCTCAGCTCAGCAACTTTACCCTGTCCCTCAGCTCAGCAACTTACCTGTCCCTCAGCTCAAGCAACACCTGTCCCTCAGCTCACAACTTACCTGTCCCTCAGCTCAGCAACACCCTGTCCCTCAGCTCAACCCTGTCCCTCAGCTCAGCTGTCCCTCAACTTACCCTGTCCCTCAGCTCAACTTACCTGTCCTCACCAGCTGTCCTCAGCTCAACAACTTACCCTGTCCCTCAGCTCAGCAACACCTGTCCCTCAGCTCAACCTGTCCTCAGCTCAGCAACTGTCCCTCAGCTCAACTTACCCTGTCCCTCAGCTCAACTTAACTTACCCTGTCCCTCAGCTCAACTTAACCCCTGTCCCTCAGCTCAGCTTAACACCCTGTCCCTCAGCTCAGCTTAACTTACCCTGTCCCTCAGCTCAGCTCAACACCCTGTCCCTCAGCTCAACTAACTTACCCTGTCCCTCAGCTCAGCAACACCCTGTCCCTCAGCTCAGCTTAACACCCCTGTCCCTCAGCTCAGCAACACCCTGTCCCTCAGCTCAACTTAACTTACCCTGTCCCTCAGCTCAACTGAACTTACCCTGTCCCTCAGCTCAACTGAACTTACCCTGTCCCTCAGCTCAACTGAACTTACCCTGTCCCTCAGCTCAACTGAACTTCCCCTGTCCCTCAGCTCAGCTCAACCTGAACCCTCAGCTCCAACACCCTGTCCCTCAGCTCAACTTAACTTGCCCTGTCCCTCAGCTCAGTTTGCTTACCCTGTCCCTCAGCTCAGCTTAACTTACCCTGTCCCTCAGCTCAACTTAACCCCTGTCCCTCAGCTCAGCTTAACTTACCCTGTCCCTCAGCTCAGCTTAACTTTACCCTGTCCCTCAGCTCAGCTTACCCTGTCCCTGTCCCTCAGCTCAGCTTAACACCCTGTCCCTCAGCTCAACTTAACACCCTGTCCTCAGCTCAACAACTTACCCTGTCCCTCAGCTCAGCTTAATTTACCCTGTCCCTCAGCTCAGCTAACTTACCCTGTCCTCAGCTCAGCTTAACACCCTGTCCCTCAGCTCAGCTTAACTTACCCTGTCCCTCAGCTCAACTTGTCCTCAGGCTCACCCTGTCCCTCAGCTCAGCTTAACTTACCCTGTCCCTCAGCTCAACTTAACTTACCCTGTCCCTCAGCTCAATCTTAACTTACCCTGTCCCTCAGCTCAAAGCAACTTACCCTGTCCCTCAGCTCAACAACACCCTGTCCCTCAGCTCAGCTTAACTTACCCTGTCCCTCAGCTCAGCTTAACTTACCCTGTCCCTCAGCTCAGCTTAACTTACCCTGTCCCTCAGCTCAAACAACACCCTGTCCCTCAGCTCAACTTAACACCCTGTCCCTCAGCTCAACTTAACACCCTGTCCCTTCAACTTACCCTGTCCCTCAGCTCAACTGTAACTTACCCTGTCCCTCAGCTCAACTCAACTTACCCTGTCCTCAGCTCAACTTACCCTGTCCTCAGCTCAACTTACCTGTCCCTCACTCAGCTGTCCCTCAGCTCAGCTTAACACCTGTCCCTCAGTCAACAGCCCCTGTCCCTCAGCTCAGCTTAACTTGCCCTGTCCCTCAGCTCAGCTTAACTTACCCTGTCCCTCAGCTCAGCTTAACTTACCCTGTCCCTCAGCTCAGCTTAACTTACCCTGTCCCTCAGCTCAGCTTAACTTACCCTGTCCCTCAGCTCAACTTAACTTACCCTGTCCCTCAGCTCAACTTAACTTACCCTGTCCCTCAGCTCAACTTAACTTACCCTGTCCCTCAGCTCAACTTAATTTACCCTGTCCCTCAGCTCAGCTCAACTTACACTGTCCCTCAGCTTAACTTACCCTGTCCCTCAGCTTAACTTACCCTGTCCCTCAGCTTAACTTACCCTGTCCCGCAGCTCAACTTAACTTACCCTGTCCCTCAGCTCAGCTTAACTTACCCTGTCCCTCAGCTCAACTTAACTTACCCTGTCCCTCAGCTCAACTTAACTTACCCTGTCCCTCAGCTTAACTTACCCTGTCCCTCAGCTTAACTTACCCTGTCCCTCAGCTCAGCTGAACTTACCCTGTCCCTCAGCTCAGCTTAACTTACCCTGTCCCTCAGCTCAACTTAACTTACCCTGTCCCTCAGCTCAACTTAACTTACCCTGTCCCTCAGCTCAACTTAACTTACCCTGTCCCTCAGCTCAACTTAACTTACCCTGTCCCTCAACTTAACTCACCCTGTCCCTCAGCTCAACTTAACTCACCCTGTCCCGCAGCTCAACTTAACTTACCCTGTCCCTCAACTTAACTTACCCTGTCCCTCAACTTAACTTACCCTGTCCCTCAACTTAACTTACCCTGTCCCTCAACTGAACTTACCCTGTCCCTCAACTTAACTTACCCTGTCCCTCAACTTAACTTACCCTGTCCCTCAGCTCAACTTACCCTGTCCCTCAGCTCAGCTTAACTTACCCTGTCCCTCAGCTCAGCTTAATTTACCTTACCCTGTCCCTCAGCTCAGCTTAACTTACCTTACCCTGTCCCTCAGCTCAGCTTAACTTACCTTACCCTGTCCCTCAGCTCAACTTAACTTACCCTGTCCCTCAGCTCAACTTAACTTACCCTGTCCCTCAGCTCAACTTAACTTACCCTGTCCCTCAGCTCAACTTAACCCCTGTCCCTCAGCAAACAAACTTACCCTGTCCCTCAGCTCAACTTAACTTACCCTGTCCCTCAGCTCAACCTAACTTACCCTGTCCCTCAGCTCAACTTAACTTACCCTGTCCCTCAGCTCAACTTAACTTACCCTGTCCCTCAGCTCAGCTTAACTTACCCTGTCCCTCAGCTCAACTTAACTTACCCTGTCCCTCAGCTCAGCTTAACTTACCCTGTCCCTCAACTTAACTTACCCTGTCCCTCAAGCTTCTAACTTACTCCCTGTCCCTCAGCTCAACTTAACTTACCCTGTCCCTCAACTTAACTTACCCTGTCCCTCAGCTCAACTTAACTTACCCTGTCCCTCAACTTAACTTACCCTGTCCCTCAAATTAACTTACCCTGTCCCTCAGCTCAACTTAACTTACCCTGTCCCTCAACTTAACTTACCCTGTCCCTCAACTTAACTTACCCTGTCCCTCAACTTAACTTACCCTGTCCCTCAGCTCAACTTAACTTAACTTACCCTGTCCCTCAGCTCAACTTAACTTACCCTGTCCCTCAGCTCAACTCAACTTACCCTGTCCCTCAGCTCAACTTAACTTACCCTGTCCCTCAGCTCAGCTTAACTTACCCTGTCCCTCAGCTCAACTTAACTTACCCCGTCCCTCAGCTCAACTTACCCTGTCCCTCAGCTCAACTTACCTTACCCTGTCCCTCAGCTCAGCTTAACTTACCCTGTCCCTCAGCTCAACTTAACTTACCCTGTCCCTCAGCTCAGCTTAACTTACCCTGTCCCTCAGCTCAACTTAACTTACCCTGTCCCTCAGCTTAACTTACCCTGTCCCTCAGCTTAACTTACCCTGTCCCTCAGCTCAGCTCAACTTACCCTGTCCCTCAGCTCAGCTCAACTTACCCTGTCCCTCAGCTCAGCTCAACTTACCCTGTCCCTCAGCTCAGCTCAACTTACCCTGTCCCTCAGCTCAGCTCAACTTACCCTGTCCCTCAGCTCAGCTCAACTTACCCTGTCCCTCAGCTTAACTTACCCTGTCCCTCAGCACAGCTTAACTTACCCTGTCCCTCAGCACAGCTTAACTTACCCTGTCCCTCAGCACAGCTTAACTTACCCTGTCCCTCAGCTGAGCTTAACTTACCCTGTCCCTCAGCTCAACTTAACTTACCCTGTCCCTCAGCTCAACTTAACTTACCCTGTCCCTCAGCTCAACTTAACTTACCTGTCCCTCAGCTCAACTGTGTCCCTCAACTTAACTCACCCTGTCCCTCAGCTCAACTTAACACCCTGTCCGCAGCTCAACTTAACTTACCCTGTCCCTCAACTTAACTTACCCTGTCCCTCAACTTAACCCTGTCCCTCAACACCCTGTCCCTCAACTCTAACTTTACCCTGTCCCTCAGATTAACTTACCCTGTCCCTCAGCTCAACTTAACTTTCCCTGTCCCTCAGCTCAGCTGAACTTACCCTGTCCCTCAGCTCAGCTGAACTGTGTCCCTCAGCTCAGCTGAACTTACCCTGTCCCTCAGCTCAGCTTAACTTACCCTGTCCCTCAGCTCAACTTAACTTACCCTGTCCCGCAGCTCAACTTAACTTACCCTGTCCCGCAGCTCAACTTAACGTATTCCTGTCTGTAATAAATCCCTTTTGTGGAGAAAAACGAATTCTGATGTGCTGGGCCTGGCTTCCCAATGGTTGGGCCTGGCTCCCAAGTGTGTAGACCTATGCCCTCCCAGGCCCACCCATGGCTGTGCCCCTGCCCAGTCATGTCAACTCTATAGATTAGGGCCTAAGGAATTTATTTCAATTGACTAATTTCCTTATATGGACTGTAACTTTGAAATGTTTGAAATTGTTCCATGTTGAGTTGATATTTTTGTTCAGTATACTGGATATTTCCCTTGACAGAGTGATGGTGAATGTAAAAAATGGCTAAACTTACCCCCCTCTAAACTTACCCCCCTCTAAACTTACCCCCCTCTAAACTTACCCCACTCTAAACTTACCCCCCTCTAAACTTACCCCACTCTCCCCTTTTTTTAATTTTTTTTTATTTCACCTTTATTTAACCAGGTAGGCTAGTTGAGAACAAGTTCTCATTTGCAACTGCGACCTGGCCAAGATAAAGCATAGCAGTGTGAACAGACAACACAGAGTTACACATGGAGTAAACAATTAACAAGTCAATAACACAGTAGAAAAAAAAAATGGGCAGTCTATATACAATGTGTGCAAAAGGCATGAGGAGGTAGGCGAATAATACAATTTTGCAGATTAACACTGGGGTGATAAATGATCAGATGGTCATGTACAGGTAGAGATATTGGTGTGCAAAAGAGCAGAAAAGTAAATAAATAAATTTTAAAAAAACAGTATAAAAACAGTATGGGAATGAGGTAGGTGAAAATGGGTGGGCTATTTACCAATAGACTATGTACAGCTGCAGCGATCGGTTAGCTGCTCGGATAGCTGATGTTTGAAGTTGGTGAGGAGATAAAAGTCTCCAACTTCAGCGATTTTTGCAGTTCGTTCAGTCACAGGCAGCAGAGTACTGGAAACGAAGGCGGCTGAAATGAGGTGTTGGCTTTAGGGATGATCAGTGAGATACACCTGCTGGAGCGTGTTGCTACGGATGGGTGTTGCCATCGTGACCAGTGAACTGAGATAAGGTGGAGCTTTACCTAGCATGGACTTGTAGATGACCTGGAGCCAGTGGGTCTGGCGACGAATATGTAGCGAGGGCCAGCCGACTAGAGCATACAAGTCGCAGTGGTGGGTGGTATAAGGTGCTTTTGGTGACAAAACGGATGGCACTGATAGACTGCATCCAGTTTGCTGAGTAGAGTGTTGGAAGCCATTTTGTAGATGACATCGCCGAAATCGAGGGATCGGTAGGATAGTCAGTTTTACTAGGGTAAGCTTGGCGGCGTGAGTGAAGGAGGCTTTGTTGCGGAATAAGAAAGCCGACTCTTGATTTGATTTTCGATTGGAGATGTTTGATGTGAGTCTGGAAGGAGAGTTTGCAGTCTAGCCAGACACCTAGGTACTTATAGATGTCCACATATTCAAGGTCGGAACCATCCAGGGTGGTGATGCTAGTCGGGCATGCGGGTGCAGGCAGCGATCTGTTGAAAAGCATGCATTTGGTTTTACTCGCGTTTAAGAGCAGTTGGAGTCCACGGAAGGAGTGCTGTATGGCATTGAAGCTCGTTTGGAGGTTAGATAGCACAGTGTCCAATGACGGGCCGAAAGTATATAGAATGGTGTCGTCTGCGTAGAGGTGGATCAGGGAATCGCCCGCAGCAAGAGCAACATCATTGATATATACAGAGAAAAGAGTCGGCCCGAGAATTGAACCCTGCATGGGATCATAACAGGCATCCTCAATAAAAGCACATATCATGGCATCATAATTAATACACAAATATCATGATATTATCAAAAGGTACCAGATTACATTTAAACCAACCATTGTTCTGCATATATAAGCATACCTCTTGAGCCGTCTGTATCATCCTGCCTGACTGGTGGTTATTATTATTTAAAGAAACTAAATATGCTTCTCAGCATCTGTGCTAAATTCAGTACATTTAGTAATTGCTTGCTTTTCTAAGCCAACTTCATAAAATTGTTAGACGGCTCATATTACAGAGAACCAAACCATTAGTGTTTAATATATTAATCAGGGAGGAATCAATAGGCTACATAACTCAAATCAAATCAAATGCTGTATGTGTCACTCCACTGACAACAGGCTACATAACTCAAATCAAATCAAATCAAATGCTGTATGTGTCACTCCACTGACAATAGGCTACATAACTCAAATCAAATCAAATACATAACTGTATGTGCTGTGTGCACTCCACTGACAATAGGCTACATAACTCAAATCAAATCAAATCAAACGCTGTGTGTGTCACTCCACTGACAACAGGCTACATAACTCAAATCAAATCAAATGCTGTATGTGTCACTCCACTGACAATAGGCTACATAACTCAAATCAAATCAAACGCTGTATGTGTCACTCCACTGACAATAGGCTACATAACTCAAATCAAATCAAACGCTGTATGTGTCAACTCCACTGACAATAGGCTACATAACTCAAATCAAATCAAATCAAATGCTGTATGTGTCACTCCACTGACAATAGGCTACATAACTCAAATCAAATCAAAGGCGCTGTATGTGTCACTCCACTGACAACAGGGCTACATAACTCAAATCAAATCAAATCAAACGCTGTGTGTCACTCCACTGACAATAGGCTACATAACTCAAATCAAATCAAATCAACAAACGCTGTGTGTGTCATAACTCCACTGACAATAGGCTACATAACTCAAATCAAATCAAACGCTGTATGTGTCACTCCACTGACAATACTCCACTGACAATAGGCTACATAACTCAAATCAAATCAAATCAAATCAAATCAAACGCTGTGTGTGTCACTCCACTGACAATAGGCTACATAACTCAAATCAAATCAAACGCTGTATGTGTCACTCCACTGACAATAGGCTACATAACTCAAATCAAATCAAATCAAATCAAATCTGTGTGTGTCACTCCACTGACAATACAACAGGCTACATAACTCAAATCAAATCAACGCTGTATGTGTCACTCCACTGACAATAGGCTACATAACTCAAATCAAATCAAACGCTGTAACTCAAATCAAATCAAACGCTGATGTCAAAGCTGTATCAAACTCAAATCAAATCAAATGCTGTATGTGTCACTCCACTGACAATAGGCTACATAACTCAAATCAAATCAAACGCTGTATGTGTCACTCCAAATCAAACGCTGACAATAGGCTACATAACTCAAATCAAATCAACGCTGTATGTGTCACTCCACTGACAATAGGCTACATAACTCAAATCAAATCAACAACAGGCTACAAACTCGCTGTATGTGTCACTCCACTGACAATAGGCTACTGCACATTTTTTATTTATTTTTTTTATTTTTATTTCACCTTTATTTAACCAGGTAGGCTAGTTGAGAACAGGTTCTCATTTTCAACTGCAAGGAGAAGGGGGGGCTCTTTGCCTGGTCCAGTCAGTGTACCACCTTACTGATCTTTTTATAAAGAATTCTGATAAAACGTGGTAATTAAAAGTTGTGTAATTAATTTAACATTGGATAAAAAATAATAATAATAAACCGTAAAAATCTGAAGGGGAAACGTGCCATTGTGCCCTCTGTGGGCATGACCCTCTGGTTCCATGCCAGGTTGAGACAGGACAGGTAGAGGAGCACAGAGCAGGCAGGCAGGTGAACAGGTGGTACCACTAGCACTCAACCCTAAGTGTTCGGATACCAGTTGGCAGTGCCAGCGCTTCACAAGTAGCAACCAACGATGACTCTCACTACCCCCTGCCAATAACCCTCCGTTCCCAGGAAGCACATTCTGTGTGTGACAGAACAGGAGACAGCATGAGGGCCAGGGACAGGAGGCAACCTGTCTGGGTGACTGGGTCATTAAGTGTTGCAAGACTTCAAGAGAAGGGGGGGGGGCGACACACACAAACACAAAGTGGCTAAACTCTGGTGCCCAAACACTAGGCATGCCCTGGAGCTGTTGTCAGAGGACAGACTAGCGTCCCCCAGCCACATCATAATTCACAGGCATAAATGAGCTGAGAGCCCAGCAGGAAAGGGCGGCCCACAGCACTCAAGGTAGTGATTGAAAAGCTTCTTCCACTTTCCCCAACAGACAAGTGGTTATTCCAGCCTGCTACAACAACAAAAACTTCACCCTGCCACCATACAGCAGGTGAATGCAAGCATTTCGCATGACTGCGCCTCAAAACCTAATGTCTACCTGGCCCACCACTCCACCCCTGGACTTGAACAACCTTTTTACGACCAGGTCACCTCTACAAGGCAGCAATCCCAACTTTGCCAAGAACCTGAAGGACGTCACCCTCAACCGTTGAACTCTGCTATTGATTTGGGCTGCAATTTTGGAGGCTGGTAACGCTAATGAACTTATCCTCTGCAGCAGAGGTAACTCTGGGTCTTCATTTCTGTGGCGGTCCTCATGAGAGACAGTTAACTAATGAACTTATCCTCTGCAGCAGAGGTAACTCTGGGTCTTCATTTCCTGTGGCGGTCCTCATGAGAGACAGTTAACTAATGAACTTATCCTCTGCAGCAGAGGTAACTCTGGGTCTTCATTTCCTGTGGCGGTCCTCATGAGAGACAGTTAACTAATGAACTTATCCTCTGCAGCAGAGGTAACTCTGGGTCTTCATTTCCTGTGGCGGTCCTCATGAGACAGTTAACTAATGAACTTATCCTCTGCAACAGAGGTAACTCTGGTCTTCATTTCCTGTGGCGGTCCTCATGAGAGACAGTTAACTAATGAACTTATCCTCTGCAGCAGAGGTAGAGAGAGACAGTTAACCTTATCTCTGCAGCAGAGAGGTAACTCTGGGTCTTCATTTCTGTGGCGGTCCTCGCGAGAGACAGTTAACTAATGAACTTATCCTCTGGCAGCAGAGGTAACTCTGGGTCTCATTTCCTGTGTCCCCTCATGAGAGATATGCTAATGAACTTATCCTCTGCAGCAGAGGTAACTCTGGGTCTTCATTTCCTGTGGCGGTCCTCAGAGACAGTTTCATCATAGCGCTTGATGGTTTTTGTAACTGCACTTGAAGAAACGTTCCAAGTTCTCAATATTTTCCAGATTGACTAACCTTCATATCTTATAGTAATGATGGACTGTCGCTTCGCTTTGCTTATTTGAGCTGTTCTGGAGGCCTACATTTGAAAAGGAAAAGTAGAGCCGCACACTCTTATAACCTAATATCCAACGTTTACGATAGACAAGCTGTCTTTCATCAGGGTATAATGACAAACACTGCGGGTCACTAGTTCATATAGTGTCAAAGGTCACACACAGACATCTGTAATCATGGCCAGGTGTGGCCTGATATCATTGGTTAATTCTGAGATATAAAAAGAACATACAAAAACATGAATGACAGCATACGATCATAGATACAATGTGGCTGTATAAGCCTACAGACATGTTCAACAGCAAGATCACAACAATCACAAGAATGACTTCAGATCAAAGTCTACGTTGAGACCGAGGGGAAAGGGGTCTTTAAATTAAAGATCCAGGCAAACTCTTGTTTTAACAATAAATTGTTGAGGGTCACCGCCTCTCCTAGGGAGGGTGACATGTTCATGCCGATATAACGTAGGGACGAAATCGAGTGGTTCGCTTCCAAAAAGTGAGCCGTAACTGGGTAAGGGGAGTTCTGCACCTAATGGTGCTACGATGCTCGAGATTCGGCACCTTTTAATTTGTGCTTTGTTTTGCACGTGGGTGAAGAGGCGCTGACGTCGACAATGCTCAATGGCATCTGCCCAAAGACTCGCGACAGTACACCAAAACCGCCAGGAAACCCAAAATGACTCAGCTCTTTCCGGATTTGATCATCCGTAATAAACAGAGGCAGATTCGAAACTACCACCCTCGTCAAGGAGTTGAAAGAGGAGGAATCGCACCAACACATCCTTTACAAATATTCCACTAGCAATCAGCCTACCCATGACTATTTTCCTGAACACAATCACAGCATGGTTCTTTCTGGATGTGAATGTATAAATTCAGCTCCTACCTGTTCCGCAGACCGCGTAGCAGAACCTCCTCCACCTTTAACTCCATTCTCAGGGAACACACCTGGAATCCATGCCGTAATGACAGCATCTCCTGCGCTAGTCACACCACACCGTTCAAAACCCCAGGAAACTAAAACTCTGTCCTCTTCCTCCCTAAATTTTGAAATAAACTGGGTACCACTAAACTAACAGTGTTTAACCATAGAAAATACAAATTAAAGAAAAGACCAAGGAAAAAAATCAAGAAAATAAGTAACACAAAAACACAAAAACTACAAAACACTCCCTGCATGCACTGGAGAGAGAGAAAGAAAGAGGGGGCGAGGGAGTGGAGAGAGAGAGAGAGAGAGAGACAGACAGAGGGGGAGAGATAGATGGGAGTGAGATGACAGAGAAAGGAAGAAAGAGACAGAGGGAAAGAGGGAAGAAAAATAGGAGAGGGAGAGAGAGGGAGAGAAAGAGAGAGAAAGAGATGGGGAAGTAGAGGGGGAGAGAGAGAGGGAGGGAGGAAATTCAGAAGGCGGGGAGAGGATGGGGAGAGTTGTGCCTAGGGGTGGTTTCCTGTGTTTTCTAAATTATTTTTTTTTCCCTTTGTGCCCTTGGTTGTCCAGTCTCTTTCAATCAATAAATCCCACATACAGTAATATGTAAATAGTAATGTTGAAATTGATATATGCCATAGAAGTGCAGCCTTGTGCATTTTCACAGTAACTGTCATCCAAACTGTAGCCTAAGTTTACATCAGGTAATACTGTCAGAGTACACAAAGTTACATTGACAACATGCCTAAACATTTTGACGACCTTGTTCGTAAACAATGACTCAATGACTTCATTCTGATGACACTGACATGATCATTGGCATGAATATTTACTTTTTGAGAGATGTACTAAGGATTTTTAGTGACTGACTAGCTTTAGAAACATATCTATTGTATATTGCAGTTTGTACAAATTGTTCTGAGAAATGCACTTATTATTTTGCACATGTTAGATGATGTGAAAAATGCACCAAAGCGACTGAGAAAACTGTATCAAAGAGTGTTTTTCTTTTCTACCTATAGAGGGTTAAAGGTGTGTGTGGGTGGGTTCCCATACTATAGGTAAGTGTACTATATACTGCATTGTATTCAGCATGTGTATGGACGTATTTTAGCGTGTGTGCAGGTGTCTGTGATCCGCAAGGTGTCCTCCCTCCACGTAGATTGAGAGATGCCCACTTATAATGTGATTAAACATAGATTGTTGGCTGGGTCTACAATGTCACTGTAGTGGCAGGGGAAATACCAACACAAGAGATCTCAGGTACAATAGATTCAGCCAGGAACACACTATCTTTCCTGATTCCTTGTATCCTCTGTCCTCACTTCCATTCCAACCTTGTGTGAGGAGAAGGTCCACGTGCCTCACCTCAGGCCTTTTTCACCAATGCATTTGGCAAGGAGAGAGAGGATGCAGAAAAAAGTGGGCTCCTATTCGCCGTGAAGACAGAGATAGAGCGTGTGATGATGTAGAGGTGAAGACAGAGATAGAGCGTGTGTGTGTGATGACGTAGAGGTAGAAGATGTAGAGGAAGACAGAGATAGGAGCATGTGTGTGATGATGTAGAGGTGAAGACAGAGATAGGAGCGTGTGTGTGTGATGATGTAGAGGTGAAGACAGAGATAGGAGCGTGTGTGTGATGATGTAGAGGTGAAGACAGAGATAGGAGCGTGTGTGTGTGTGATGATGTAGAGGTGAAGACAGAGATAGGAGCGTGTGTGTGTGTGATGATGTAGAGGTGAAGACAGAGATAGGAGGGTGTGTGTGAGTGATGTAGAGGTGAAGACAGAGATAGGAGCGTGTGTGTGTGATGATGTAGAGGTGAAGACAGAGATAGGAGCGTGTGTGTGGAGGATGTAGAGGTGAAGACAGAGATAGAGCGTGTGTGTGTGTGTGATGATGTAGAGGTGAAGACAGAGATAGGAGCGTGTGTGTGTGATGATGATGAAGACAGAGATAGAGGTGAAGACAGAGATAGGAGCGTGTGTGTGTGATGATGTAGAGGTGAAGACAGAGATAGGAGCGTGTGTGATGATGATGATGAGGTGAAGACAGATAGGGAGCGTGTGTGTGATGATGCAGAGGTGAAGACAGAGATAGGAGCGTGTGTGATGACGTAGAGGTGAAGACAGAGATAGAGAGTGTGTGTGATGATGAAGATAGAGGTGATGATGAGAGGTGAAGACAGATATGGGAGCGTGTGTGTGTGATGACGTAGAGGTGAAGACAGAGAGATAGGAGCCCACTTTCCTGCATCCTCTCTCCTGTCAAAATGGGGCCAAACGCACACGCACGCACACACACACACACACACACACACACACACACACACACACACACACAGACACAGCACACAGATTTGACAGCGAGTCCATTGTTTAGTGTTTGTGAACCTCAATGACTCCAAGTGGCTGGAAACACATCCACATTATGAGGCTGTGTGCTTCCGATGCACCACTCTCCCGATGCACTGTCTCCCGATGCAACTAGTCTCCCGATGCAACTAGTCTCCCGATGCAACTAGTCTCCCCCGATGCAATCTAGTCTCCTGATGCACCAGTCTCCGATGCAACTAGTCTCCCGATGCAACCAGTCTCCCGATGCAACCAGTCTCCGATGCAACTAGTCTCCCATTCAACTAGCTCCCGATGCAACTAGTCTCGATGCACCAGTCTCCCGATGCAAACTAGTCTCCCGATGTAACTAGTCTCCGATGCAACTAGTCCCCGATGCAACTAGTCTCCCGATGCAACTAGTCTCCCGATGCAACTAGTCTCCCCGATGCAACTAGTCTCCCGATGCAACTAGTCTCCTGATGCAACTAGTCTCCCTGATGTAACTAGTCTCCATGTAACTAGTCTCCCGATGTAACTAGTCTCCCGATGCACCAGTCCCCGATGCAACTAGTCTCCCGAGTAACTAGTCTCCCGATGCAACTAGTTCCCGATGCAACTAGTCTCCTGATGCAACTAGTCTCCCGATGCAACTAGTCTCCGATTCAACTAGTCATTCAACTAGTCTCCCGATGCAACTAGTCTCCCGATGGACTAGTCTCCCGATGCAACTAGTCTCCCGATGCCGGCGTAACTAGTCTCCCCGATGTAACTAGTCTCCCGATGTAAATTCAGTCTCCCGATGCAACTAGTCTCCCGATGCAACTAGTCTCCTGATGTAACTCAGTCTCCCGATACAACTAGTCTCCGATGCAACTAGTCTCCCGATTCAACCAGCCTCCCGATACAACTAGCCTCCCGATGCAACTAGTCTCCCGATGTAACTAGTCTCCCGATGCAACTAGTCTCCCGATGCAACCAGTCTCCCGATGCAACTTAGTCTCCCCCGATGTAACTAGTCCCGATGCAACTAGTCTCCCGATGCAACTAGTCTCCCCCGATGCAATTCAGCCTCCCGTGCAACCTCCCGATGTCACGAATCTTGGCCGAAGATGGTGCCTCTTCCTGTTCGGGGCGGCGCTCGCAGTCGTCGCCGCCTATTAGCTGCCATTGATTCCTTTTCCGTTTGTTTCTGTTTATTGGGTTTAATTGGGTACACCTGTTTTGAGTTAGTGTTGTTTGTAGGCTATTTAAGGGCACTAGGCCCGCTAGGTTATTTGTGCGGGCTTGTTCTCTGTTATTTTGGTGTTGGTGTATTAGTGTTCTCATTATTTTCCAAACAGTTTTAGTCCTGTGTATTTTGGACGGGTGGTTTCATGCGCCCTAGTGTTGACATGTCCATGTCTCCGCTGTCGTTGGAATAAATAGATTCACGTACGATATTACCTGCTCTCTGCGTTTGATTCCTCCACCGCACCATTTATAGAAGTCGTAACACCCGATGCAACTAGTCTCCCGATACAACTGGTCTCCCGATGCAACTAGTCTCCCGATACAACTAGTCTCCCGATGCAACTAGTCTCCCGATACAACTAGCCTCCCGATGCAACTAGTCTCCCGATGCAACTAGTCTCCCGATGCAACTAGCCTCCCGATGCAACTAGTCTCCCGATGCAACTAGTCTCCCGATGCAACTAGTCTCCCGATGCAACTAGTCTCCCGATGCAACTAGTCTCCCGATACATCTAGTCTCCCGATACAACTAGTCTCCCGATGCAACTAGTCTCCCGATGCAACTAGTCTCCCGATGCAACTAGTCTCCCGATGCAACTAGTCTCCCGATGCAACTAGTCTCCCGATGCAACTAGTCTCCCGATGCAACTAGTCTCCCGATACAACTAGTCTCCCGATACAACTAGTCTCCCGATGCAACTAGTCTCCCGATGCAACTAGTCTCCCGATGCAACTAGTCTCCCGATGCATCTAGTCTCCCGATGCATCTAGTCTCCCGATACAACTAGTCTCCCGATACAACTAGTCTCCCGATACAACTAGTCTCCCGATACAACTAGTTTCCCGATGCAACTAGTCTCCCGATACAACTAGTCTCCCGATGCAACTAGTCTCACGATGCAACTAGTCTCCCGATGCAACTAGTCTCCCGATGTAACTAGTCTCCCGATGCAACTAGTCTCCCGATACAACTAGTCTCCCGATGCAACTAGCCTCCTGATGTTTCCACTCAGTGAAGTAACAGAACACCAAACCACCAGCTGGGTCTTGTCAGTGTATTTGTTTACTAAACACCACAGAGAGACTGGGGATGATGGAGCTCTCTAGCGTAAACTAGGACAGCTCTGTTTAAAAACCACTTCACAAACACACGCTGTGGTCACAGACAAACAACAGGCTGTGGACTTCACTGAACTTATCCTCCTTCTGCTCTCTTCCTCTCTCTCCCTGACCATCGCTCCTGCTCTCATTCTCTCCATCCAGTACACAGGGCTCTTTCCCAATACGTCTTCCCTTGATCCTCGCTGCCTCTCTCTCTCTGGTCTCTATATCAAAATTCATTGGAGAAGAGGACCCGAGGGAGCGACCTTGGACCTCCTACAATGTGGTTTTTGACGAGGAGAGAGGATGCGAGGAAAGTCAAATTTAGAATGAGCCATGGTCAGAATTGTAGCAAACACAGCCATATTTGAACAGTGCATTGA
>NW_027038321.1:0-29048 GCF_034236695.1 Oncorhynchus nerka | reverse complement strand
TCAGCATCTTAACCTCCTCCCCAGGCCAGTTACAGGGTCAGCATCTTAACCTCCTCCCCAGGCTCAGTTACAGGGTCAGCATCTTAACCTCCTCCCCAGGCTCAGTTACAGGGTCAGCATCTTAACCTCCTCCCCAGGCTCAGTTACAGGGTCAGCATCTTAACCTCCTTCCCAGGCTCAGTTACAGGGTCAGCATCTTAACCTCCTCCCCAGGCTCAGTTACAGGGTCAGCATCTTAACCTCCTCCCCAGGCTCAGTTACAGGGTCAGCATCTTAACCTCCTCCCCAGGCTCAGCATCTTAACCTCCTCCCCAGGCTCAGTTACAGGGTCAGCATCTTAACCTCCTCCCCAGGCTCAGTTACAGGGTCAGCATCTTAACCTCCTCCCCAGGCTCAGTTACAGGGTCCATCTTAACCTCCTCCCCAGGCTCAGTTACAGGGTCAGCATCTAACCTCCTTCCCAGGCCAGGCAGGTCAGCATCTTAACCTCCCCCAGGCTCAGTTACAGGGTCAGCATCTTAACCTCCTCCCCAGGCTCAGTTACAGGGTCAGCATCTTAACCTCCTCCCCAGGCTCAGTTACAGGGTCAGCATCTTAACCTCCTCCCCAGGCTCAGTTACAGGGTCAGCATCTTAACCTCCTCCCCAGGCTCAGTTACAGGGTCAGCATCAGCATCTTAACCTCCTCCCCAGGCTCAGTTACCATCTTAACCTCCCCCAGGCTCAGTTACAGGGTCAGCATCTTAACCTCCTCCCCCAGGCTCAGTTACAGGGTCAGCATCTTAACCTCCTCCCCAGGCTCAGTTACAGGGTCAGCATCTTAACCTCCTCCCCAGGCTCAGCATCTTAACCTCCTCCCCAGGCTCAGCATCTTAACCTCCTCCCCAGGCTCAGTTACTCAGCATCTTAACCTCCTTACAGGGTCAGCATCTTAACCTCCTCCCCAGGCTCAGTTACAGGGTCAGCATCTTAACCTCCTCCCCAGGCTCAGTTACAGGGTCAGCATCTTAACCTCCTCCCCAGGCTCAGTTACAGGGTCAGCATCTTAACCTCCTCCCCAGGCTCAGTTACAGGGTCAGCATCTTAACCTCCTCCCCAGGCTCAGTTAACCTCCCCAGGCTCAGTTACAGGGTCAGCATCAGCATCTTAACCTCCTCCCCCAGGCTCAGCATCTTAACCTCCTCCCCAGGCTCAGTTACAGGGTCAGCATCTTAACCTCCTCCCCAGGCCAGGGTCAGCATCTTAACCTCCTCCCCAGGCTCAGTTACAGGGTCAGCATCTTAACCTCCTCCCCAGGCTCAGTTACAGGGTCAGCATCTTAACCTCCTCCCCAGGCTCAGTTACAGGGTCAGCATCTTAACCTCCTCCCAGGCTCAGTTACAGGGTCAGCATCTTCCCCAGGCTCAGTTACAGGGTCAGCATCTTAACCTCCTCCCCAGGCTCAGTTACAGGGTCAGCATCTTAACCTCCTCCCCAGGCTCAGCATCTTAACCTCCTCCCCAGGCTCAGTTACAGGGTCAGCATCTTAACCTCCTCCCCAGGCTCAGTTACAGGGTCAGCATCTTAACCTCCTCCCCAGGCTCAGTTACAGGGTCAGCATCTTAACCTCCTCCCCAGGCTCAGTTACAGGGTCAGCATCTTAACCTCCTCCCCAGGCTCAGTTACAGGGTCAGCATCTTAACCTCCTCCCCAGGCTCAGTTACAGGGTCAGCATCTTAACCTCCTTCCCAGGCTCAGTTACAGGGTCAGCATCTTAACCTCCTCCCAGGCTCAGTTACAGGGTCAGCATCTTAACTTCCCCAGGCTCAGTTACAGGGTCAGCATCTTAACCTCCTCCCCAGGCTCAGTTACAGGGTCAGACCTCCTCTCCAGGCTCAGTTACTCAGCATCTTAACCTCCTTCCCAGCTCAGTTACCTCCCCAGGCTCAGCATCTAACCTCTCCCCAGGCATCTTAATGGCTGGACTGGGAGGATGGCTACTTATTTGAGCCCCAATTTCAGTGGTGATTTTAGCATGTAACTCTTGGTGGGGTAAACTAAAACATTCATTTGGGGGGGGGGGGGGGGGGCATGCCAGCAAAACCACAACACAACACTAAATAATTCATTAATTGCACTACAACAGTGACAAACAGTGCCCCGAAACTGTTAGGGCCTACATAAAGCTGTCCCAACAGCAGAGTCCAAACACCTTACCACTACTATACCTGGATATCAGCAGAGTCCCAACACCTTACCACTGTTACACCTGGATATCAGCAGAGTCCCAACACCTTACCACTGCTATACCTGGATATCAGCAGAGTCCCAACACCTTACCACTGCTACACCTGGATATCAGCAGAGTCACAACACCTTACCACTGCTATACCTGGATATCAGCAGAGACCCAACACCTTACCACTACTATACCTGGATATCAGCAGAGTCCCAACACCTTACCACTGCTATACCTGGATATCAGCAGAGTCCCAACACCTTACCACTGCTATACCTGGATATCAGCAGAGACCCAACACCTTACCACTACTATACCTGGATATCAGCAGAGTCCCAACACCTTACCACTGCTATACCTGGATATCAGCAGAGACCCAACACCTTACCACTGCTATACCTGGATATCAGCAGAGTCCCAACACCTTACCACTGTTACACCTGGATATCAGCAGAGTCCCAACACCTTACCACTGCTATACCTGGATATCAGCAGAGTCCCAACACCTTACCACTGCTATACCTGGATATCAGCAGAGTCCCAACACTTTACCACTGCTACACCTGGATATCAGCAGAGTCCCAACACCTTACCACTGTTACACCTGGTTATCAGCAGAGTCCCAACACCTTACCACTGCTATACCTGGATATCAGCAGAGTCCCAAGACCTTACCACTGTTACACCTGGATATCAGCAGAGTCCCAACACCTTACCACTGCTATACCTGGATATCAGCAGAGTCCCAACACCTTACCACTGTTACACCTGGTTATCAGCAGAGTCCCAACACCTTACCACTGTTACACCTGGATATCAGCAGAGTCCCAACACCTTACCACTGTTACACCTGGCTATCAGCAGAGTCCCAAGACCTTACCACTGTTACACCTGGATATCAGCAGAGTCCCAACACCTTACCACTGTTACACCTGGCTATCAGCAGAGTCCCAACACCTTACCACTGCTATACCTGGATATCAGCAGAGTCCCAACACCTTACCACTGCTATACCTGGATATCAGCAGAGTCCCAACACCTTACCACTGCTATACCTGGATATCAGCAGAGTCCCAACACCTTACCACTGCTAGACCTGGATATCAGCAGAGTCCCAACACCTTACCACTGCTATACCTGGATATCAGCAGAGTCCCAACACCTTACCACTGCTATACCTGGATATCAGCAGAGTCCCAACACCTTACCACACCTGGTTATCAGCAGAGTCCCAACACCTTACCACTGCTACACCTGGATATCAGCAGAGTCACAACACCTTACCACTGCTATACCTGGATATCAGCAGAGACCCAACACCTTACCACTACTATACCTGGATATCAGCAGAGTCCCAACACCTTACCACTGCTATACCTGGATATCAGCAGAGTCCCAACACCTTACCACTGCTATACCTGGATATCAGCAGAGACCCAACACCTTACCACTACTATACCTGGATATCAGCAGAGTCCCAACACCTTACCACTGCTATACCTGGATATCAGCAGAGACCCAACACCTTACCACTGCTATACCTGGATATCAGCAGAGTCCCAACACCTTACCACTGTTACACCTGGATATCAGCAGAGTCCCAACACCTTACCACTGCTATACCTGGATATCAGCAGAGTCCCAACACCTTACCACTGCTATACCTGGATATCAGCAGAGTCCCAACACTTTACCACTGCTACACCTGGATATCAGCAGAGTCCCAACACCTTACCACTGTTACACCTGGTTATCAGCAGAGTCCCAACACCTTACCACTGCTATACCTGGATATCAGCAGAGTCCCAAGACCTTACCACTGTTACACCTGGATATCAGCAGAGTCCCAACACCTTACCACTGCTATACCTGGATATCAGCAGAGTCCCAACACCTTACCACTGTTACACCTGGTTATCAGCAGAGTCCCAACACCTTACCACTGTTACACCTGGATATCAGCAGAGTCCCAACACCTTACCACTGTTACACCTGGCTATCAGCAGAGTCCCAAGACCTTACCACTGTTACACCTGGATATCAGCAGAGTCCCAACACCTTACCACTGTTACACCTGGCTATCAGCAGAGTCCCAACACCTTACCACTGCTATACCTGGATATCAGCAGAGTCCCAACACCTTACCACTGCTATACCTGGATATCAGCAGAGTCCCAACACCTTACCACTGCTATACCTGGATATCAGCAGAGTCCCAACACCTTACCACTGCTAGACCTGGATATCAGCAGAGTCCCAACACCTTACCACTGCTATACCTGGATATCAGCAGAGTCCCAACACCTTACCACTGCTATACCTGGATATCAGCAGAGTCCCAACACCTTACCACACCTGGTTATCAGCAGAGTCCCAACACCTTACCACTGCTACACCTGGATACCAGCAGAGTCCCAACACCTTACCACTGTTACACCTGGTTATCAGCAGAGTCCCAACACCTTACCACTGTTACACCTGGATATCAGCAGAGTCCCAACACCTTACCACTGTTACACCTGGCTATCAGCAGAGTCCCAAGACCTTACCACTGTTACACCTGGATATCAGCAGAGTCCCAACACCTTACCACTGTTACACCTGGCTATCAGCAGAGTCCCAACACCTTACCACTGCTATACCTGGATATCAGCAGAGTCCCAACACCTTACCACTGCTATACCTGGATATCAGCAGAGTCCCAACACCTTACCACTGCTATACCTGGATATCAGCAGAGTCCCAACACCTTACCACTGCTAGACCTGGATATCAGCAGAGTCCCAACACCTTACCACTGCTATACCTGGATATCAGCAGAGTCCCAACACCTTACCACTGCTATACCTGGATATCAGCAGAGTCCCAACACCTTACCACACCTGGTTATCAGCAGAGTCCCAACACCTTACCACTGCTACACCTGGATATCAGCAGAGTCACAACACCTTACCACTGCTATACCTGGATATCAGCAGAGACCCAACACCTTACCACTACTATACCTGGATATCAGCAGAGTCCCAACACCTTACCACTGCTATACCTGGATATCAGCAGAGTCCCAACACCTTACCACTGCTATACCTGGATATCAGCAGAGACCCAACACCTTACCACTACTATACCTGGATATCAGCAGAGTCCCAACACCTTACCACTGCTATACCTGGATATCAGCAGAGACCCAACACCTTACCACTGCTATACCTGGATATCAGCAGAGTCCCAACACCTTACCACTGTTACACCTGGATATCAGCAGAGTCCCAACACCTTACCACTGCTATACCTGGATATCAGCAGAGTCCCAACACCTTACCACTGCTATACCTGGATATCAGCAGAGTCCCAACACTTTACCACTGCTACACCTGGATATCAGCAGAGTCCCAACACCTTACCACTGTTACACCTGGTTATCAGCAGAGTCCCAACACCTTACCACTGCTATACCTGGATATCAGCAGAGTCCCAAGACCTTACCACTGTTACACCTGGATATCAGCAGAGTCCCAACACCTTACCACTGCTATACCTGGATATCAGCAGAGTCCCAACACCTTACCACTGTTACACCTGGTTATCAGCAGAGTCCCAACACCTTACCACTGTTACACCTGGATATCAGCAGAGTCCCAACACCTTACCACTGTTACACCTGGCTATCAGCAGAGTCCCAAGACCTTACCACTGTTACACCTGGATATCAGCAGAGTCCCAACACCTTACCACTGTTACACCTGGCTATCAGCAGAGTCCCAACACCTTACCACTGCTATACCTGGATATCAGCAGAGTCCCAACACCTTACCACTGCTATACCTGGATATCAGCAGAGTCCCAACACCTTACCACTGCTATACCTGGATATCAGCAGAGTCCCAACACCTTACCACTGCTAGACCTGGATATCAGCAGAGTCCCAACACCTTACCACTGCTATACCTGGATATCAGCAGAGTCCCAACACCTTACCACTGCTATACCTGGATATCAGCAGAGTCCCAACACCTTACCACACCTGGTTATCAGCAGAGTCCCAACACCTTACCACTGCTACACCTGGATACCAGCAGAGTCCCAACACCTTACCACTGTTACACCTGGATATCAGCAGAGTCCCAACACCTTACCACTGCTATACCTGGATATCAGCAGAGTCCCAACACCTTACCACACCTGGTTATCAGCAGAGTCCCAACACCTTACCACTGCTACACCTGGATATCAGCAGAGTCCCAACACCTTACCACTGTTACACCTGGATATCAGCAGAGTCACAACACCTTACCACTACTATACCTGGATATCAGCAGAGTCCCAACACCTTACCACTACTATACCTGGATATCAGCAGAGTCCCAACACCTTACCACTGTTACACCTGGATATCAGCAGAGTCACAACACCTTACCACTACTATACCTGGATATCAGCAGAGTCCCAACACCTTACCACTGTTACACCTGGATATCAGCAGAGTCACAACACCTTACCACTGCTATACCTGGATATCAGCAGAGTCCCAACACCTTACCACTGTTACACCTGGATATCAGCAGAGTCCCAACACCTTACCACTACTATACCTGGATATCAGCAGAGACCCAACACCTTACCACTGTTACACCTGGTTATCAGCAGAGTCCCAACACCTTACCACTACTATACCTGGATATCAGCAGAGTCACAACACCTTACCACTGTTACACCTGGATATCAGCAGAGTCCCAACACCTTACCACTGTTACACCTGGCTATCAGCAGAGTCCCAACACCTTACCACTGCTATACCTGGATATCAGCAGAGTCCCAACACCTTACCACTGCTATACCTGGATATCAGCAGAGTCCCAACACCTTACCACTGCTAGACCTGGATATCAGCAGAGTCCCAACACCTTACCACTGCTATACCTGGATATCAGCAGAGTCCCAACACCTTACCACTGCTATACCTGGATATCAGCAGAGTCCCAACACCTTACCACACCTGGTTATCAGCAGAGTCCCAACACCTTACCACTGCTACACCTGGATACCAGCAGAGTCCCAACACCTTACCACTGTTACACCTGGATATCAGCAGAGTCCCAACACCTTACCACTGCTATACCTGGATATCAGCAGAGTCCCAACACCTTACCACACCTGGTTATCAGCAGAGTCCCAACACCTTACCACTGCTACACCTGGATATCAGCAGAGTCCCAACACCTTACCACTGTTACACCTGGATATCAGCAGAGTCCCAACACCTTACCACTACTATACCTGGATATCAGCAGAGTCCCAACACCTTACCACTGTTACACCTGGATATCAGCAGAGTCACAACACCTTACCACTACTATACCTGGATATCAGCAGAGTCCCAACACCTTACCACTGTTACACCTGGATATCAGCAGAGTCACAACACCTTACCACTGCTATACCTGGATATCAGCAGAGTCCCAACACCTTACCACTGTTACACCTGGATATCAGCAGAGTCCCAACACCTTACCACTACTATACCTGGATATCAGCAGAGACCCAACACCTTACCACTGTTACACCTGGTTATCAGCAGAGTCCCAACACCTTACCACTACTATACCTGGATATCAGCAGAGTCACAACACCTTACCACTGCTATACCTGGATATCAGCAGAGTCCCAACACCTTACCACTGTTACACCTGGTTATCAGCAGAGTCACAACACCTTACCACTACTATACCTGGATATCAGCAGAGTCCCAACACCTTACCACTGTTACACCTGGCTATCAGCAGAACCTTGTCTGGCAGAGAAACAGTTCATTCAGCCTCATTTACTGACGTTATAAAAACATAGCTGATATGGCTGACTTGCTTAAACAAATGTGGTTTCTAATGACAACTGAGATGTACAAACTATGGCGTAAGGGGAGGACAAGCAGATAAGAGGCAATCCGTAATTTAGTTTGAGATATTAATAAAAGAGCTAAGATGGACGAGGTCAATATAGCTATTTCTTCAGCACTTTTGAAATGTACAGCGAAAGAATTCCGAATAAGGGCCGTTTATTTATTTATTTATTTAGATGTGATACGTATTAATGAGAAAAATAACATGCAAAACAGGCGACCGCTGGGGCTCAAAACCACCTGCCCTGAATGACGGGCCGCTGCCCAATTCCAATCTACATTCTACAGGGGCGGACTGACCGTCTGGCATTTCTGGCAAATGGCTAATCCATTTTTTGAGCTAATCGGCCTGTCTAAACTTGTTTTTTTTGTGTGTGCAAAATTATCATTATCTGGCTGATAATGGGCGCCTCAAGGAATAAAATGGGCGGTGTGGTAGAAATGCCAGGGACGATTTCTGGTCCCAGTCCGCCCCAACCAATCTCTAGCTCTACTTTTCACATATGTCCAGTCTCATTGTCCTCCCTGATCTGTGGACGTACCAGAGGTGGTTTAGTAAACCACTCTCAGCTGATAACCTTGCCTGAGACCTGAAGAATTGTGTTACCTCCCCCAAGCTAATGCCTAGACTTTATCCCAGCAGGCTAACACAGTCTTGTGATCACGCATATGAGACCTGGATTCAAACCAAGTCAGGCATGTGAGGATAGGATAGACTTTTCCAGCTCAATTCTGATCTTTTTTCTACTAATTGGTCTTCTGACCAATCATATTAGATCTTTTCACATCAGATATTTTTCAGAACTGATCTGATTCTGATTGGTCAAATGACTCATACACGAAAAAAAATTGTTATCCTGCACGGCAGGAATTTTATCCTGCAATGGGGTGATCAAATGAACATCCTACATCTTTATAACATCTTCAGGGGTCATTATGAACCTGCCAGACAGACAGATGATCTACACAGTTACAGTGATGTCATTGGCTGAGAGGAGACAGCGAAGAGCCAACCGGTCACCTTATCTGTTTTATAGTGTGAGACTGCAGCTCTGTGGTGAGGACATGAGACACTGATGTCATTTATTTAGTCCCTATTGATTATTCAGTACTCTTACATCAGTCTAACTTAACCACGATGGACATGATCACCACAGAGTGAGTCTAACTTAACCATGATGGACATAATCACCACAGAGTGAGTCTAACTTAACCATGATGGACATAATCACCACAGAGTGAGTCTAACTTAACCACGATGGACATAATCACCACAGAGTGAATCTAACTTAACCATGATGGAAATGATCACCACAGACTGAGTCTAACTTAACCACGATGGACATAATCACCACAGACTGAGTCTAACTTAACCATGATGGACATGATCACCACAGAGTGAGTCTAACTTAACCACGATGGACATAATCACCACAGACTGAGTCTAACTTAACCATGATGGACATGATCACCACAGAGTGAGTCTAACTTAACCACGATGGACATAATCACCACAGACTGAGTCTAACTTAACCACGATGGACATAATCACCACAGACTGAGTCTAACTTAACCACGATGGACATAATCACCACAGACTGAGTCTAACTTAACCACGATGGACATGATCACCACAGAGTGAATCTAACTTAACCATGATGGAAATGATCACCACAGAGTGAGTCTAACTTAACCATGATGGAAATGATCACCACAGAGTGAATCTAACTTAACCATGATGGAAATGATCACCACAGAGTGAATCTAACTTAACCATGATGGAAATGATCACCACAGAGTGAGTCTAACTTAACCATGATGGAAATGATCACCACAGTGTGAGTCTAACTTAACCACGATGGACATAATCACCACAGACTGAGTCTAACTTAACCACGATGGACATGATCACCACAGACTGAGTCTAACTTAACCTCGATGGACATGATCACCACAGAGTGAGTCTAACTTAACCTCGATGGACATGATCACCACAGAGTGAGTCTAACTTAACCATGATGGACATAATCACCACAGAGTGAGTCTAACTTAACCACGATGGACATAATCACCACAGACTGAGTCTAACTTAACCACGATGGAAATGATCACCACAGAGTGAGTCTAACTTAACCACGATGGACATGATCACCACAGAGTGAGTCTAACTTAACCACGATGGACATAATCACCACAGACTGAGTCTAACTTAACCACGATGGACATAATCACCACAGACTGAGTCTAACTTAACCACGATGGAAATGATCACCACAGACTGAGTCTAACTTAACCTCGATGGACATGATCACTACAGAGTGAGTCTAACTTAACCTCGATGGACATAATCACCACAGACGGAGTCTAACTTAACCACGATGGACATAATCACCACAGACTGAGTCTAACTTAACCACAATGGACATGATCACCACAGAGTGAGTCTAACTTAACCACGATGGACATAATCACCACAGACTGAGTCTAACTTAACCACGATGGACATGATCACCACAGAGTGAATCTAACTTAACCATGATGGAAATGATCACCACAGAGTGAATCTAACTTAACCACGATGGACATAATCACCACAGAGTGAGTCTAACTTAACCTCGATAGACATGATCACCACAGTGTGATCAACTAAAAAAAATACATCTTTATATTGAAAAGTCTTTCTAAAGTTTCTACGTTGTTTATTTACACCCACAGAAACAGGTAGAAAATACATCCCAAGAGCAAAACAAATGACTACGGGTAACAACAAGGACCAACTGAAGGAAGGGGAGGAGACGAGAGAGGTCAACAGAGCCTCATCAATACTATTGGACCTGTCCAGTATAATGCCATAACAACAAGGACCAACTGAAGGAAGGGGAGGAGACGAGAGAGGTCAACAGAGCCTCATCAATACTATTGGACCTGTCCAGTATCATGCCATAACAACAAGGACCAACTGAAGGAAGGGGAGGAGAGGAGAGAGGTCAACAGAGCCTCATCAATACTATTGGACCTGTCCAGTATAATGCCATAACAACAAGGACCAACTGAAGGAAGGGGAGGAGAGAGAGAGGTCAACAGAGCCTCATCAATACTATTGGACCTGTCCAGTATAATGCCATAACAACAAGGACCAACTGAAGGAAGGGGAGGAGAGGAGAGAGGTCAACAGAGCCTCATCAATACTATTGGACCTGTCCAGTATAATGCCATAACAACAAGGACCAACTGAAGGAAGGGGAGGAGACGAGAGAGGTCAACAGAGCCTCATCAATACTATTGGACCTGTCCAGTATAATGCCATAACAACAAGGACCAACTGAAGGAAGGGGAGGAGAGGAGAGAGGTCAACAGAGCCTCATCAATACTATTGGACCTGTCCAGTATAATGCCATATGGCAGCCTTGTGACCGAGCACAGAGAGATGTGTGGTCCACACGGCACCCTATTCCCCGTATAGTGCACTACTTTTGACCAGGGGCCGTAGGGCTACATAGCGAATAGAGTGCCGTTTGGGACACAGACAGAGAAGAGCTGCAGTATTGATGGTCTGGCCAGTTGAAGGAACATATTGCAAATGAGCTTGCAGCTATTTTCTGTTATTTAGGTCAGTATTTTCCACTCCACAGCCTGCGCTCCAAGTCGAGGCCCTAGTCATTAAAATGTATTAAAACAACCCAGTCTGGTGTTCCACATATCACATCGGACAGCGTGTGTGTGTGTGTGTGTGTGTGTGTGTGTGTGTGTGTGTAGCACTTTGCGGTCGGATGTCAAGCAGTTGCCATACCAAGCGGTGATGCTCTCAATGGTGCATCTGTAGAACTTGTTGAGGTTCTGAGGGGCCAATGCCAAATCTTTCCAGCCTCCTGAAGAGGAAGAGGTGTTGTCGTGCCCTCTTCACAACTGTGTGGATGTGATTGGACTATGATAGATCCTTAGTGATGTGGACACAGAGGTACCTGAAGCTCTCGACCCACTCCACTACAGTCCTGACCATGTGAATTGGGTCTGATGGCCTTCCTCTTCACTTACAAACACCGCACACTGGTACCTTCCGGAATCTCTGGCTCCAAGGCTGGAGATGTGAAGCTCAATGTGGCCCTCTCTCAGGCCCTCCTTCCTTAGCTGCACACGACCCCGGTAACCCTGGCGTTGGGGTCCCTCGACACCTTTGACCAGACTACACAGCTCCTTTAGTGGTTTAGAGTCAACGTAGGAACAGTGGATCACTGAGTCAGATTAGAGGTATTTGTTGGCAGGAAAGCCCCACTGCATTGTGACATGTCCATGGTTCTCTGCCAGGTATTTGACATGAGGGACGGTCACGAAAGAATGTCCCATGTCACATGACCAGAGTAGAGAGAAAACGTTAAGGTATCCCCGTGTTTTCATTCCTGTCGTGGTTGATAGTGGTTGACCATCAAAAAAGGGTTCTTCGAAGAAACTATAAGAACGACCTGAGGAATAAAACAACGCAGACACATGAGAGATTTAAAACAACTTCCAGATCAAAAATATCTGTCAGCACTAATTTTGTATGTACTTTTTGTAGACACTTATAACATATTTGGTAAATACTGTTAAATCAATGGGTTGCAAAGAACATACAGATGCCGTATCTTAATTTGATCATCCTGTTTGTGGCAGACCGCACTGTAAAAACTTCTGCCTACAAATATCCTTTATCATTTATGCAAGTTAACACTCCTTTTCCACTATACCAATGGTGACACACATCATACATCAATGGTGGAATAAACACATAATATATAAATGGTAAATTGTGGAATAAACACAATATATAAAAATGGTAAATTGTGGAATAAACACAATATATAAATGGTAACATGTGGAATAAACACAAAATATAAAAATGATAACTTGTGGAATAAATACGTAATCTATAAATGGTAACTTGTGGAATAAACACGTGATATATAAAATGGCAATTTGTGGAATAAACACATAATATATAAATGGTAACTTGTGGAATAAACACAATATATAAATGGTAACATGTGGAATAAACACAAAATATAAAAATGGTAATTTGTGGAATAAATACGTAATCTATAAATGGTAACTTGTGGAATAAACACACAATATATAAATGGTGACTTGTGGAATAGACACATAATAAATAAATGGTAACTTGTGGAATAAACACGTGATATATAAAATGGTAATTTGTGGAATAAACACATTATATATAAATGGTAACATGTGGAATAAACAGATGATATATAAATGGTAACATGTGGAATAAACACATAATATATCAAATGGTAAATGAATGGTAACTTGTGGAATAAACACATAATATATAAAATGGAAACTTGTGGAATAAACACATAATAAATAAATGGTAATTTGTGGAATAAACACATGATATATAAAATGGAAACTTGTGGAATAAACACATAATATATAAGTGGTAACTTGTGGAATAAACACATAATATATAAATGGTAATTTGTGGAATTGTCACGCCTTGGTCATTGTATTTTGTGTTTTTGTTATATGTTTGGGTAGGCCAGGGTGTGACATGGGTTTATATATTATGTTTCGTATTGGGGTTTGTATTATTTGGGATCGCGGCTGATTAGGGGTGTGGTATAGGTTTGGCTGCCTGAGGCGATTTCCCAATCAGAGTCAGGTGCTTGTCGTTGTCTCTGATTGGGAACCGTATTTAGACAGCCTCAGTTTCGCTTTGTATTTTGTGGGTGTTTGTCCCTGTCTCTGTGTAGTATTCACCAGATAGGCTGTATTTAGGTTTCACGTTATGTTTGTTGTTTGGTATTTCTGAGTTATTTCATGTACATTTTCATTCATTAAAGTCATGAGAAACCTACACGCTGCATTTCGGTCCGACTCTCTTTCTACAAACGAAGACAGAAACACCCACCACAAACGGACCGAGCAGCGTGTAAACTGGCAGGAGCTAAAGGACGACGTTATGGACAGCAGAAGCATGGATTATACGATTTGGGAAGAAATCGACAGGTGGGCGGCCGACCCAGAGCGAGTGCAGGAGCCCGCCTGGGATTCCCTACAGCAATGCGAAGAGGGCTATAGACGTATGGATTCGAGAAGGAATGCACGGCTATACAGAGCGAAAACGGAAAGTAACGGGGGAAAGCGCAGAGAGAGAGTGGCTGAGTCAGGAGTCAGACCTGAGCCTACTCTCCCTGTTAATCGTGAAGAACAGTTGCAGTGGGAGAGACTGCACCATTTGGAGATTTGGACATGGGAGGAGGAATTAGACGGTAAAGGACCCTGGGCGCAGCCGGGAGAATATCGCGGTCCCAAGGAGGAAATAGAAGCAGCTAAAGCGGAGAGGCGCAGGTATGAGGAAGCAGCACGGCGACACGGTTGGAAACCGGAAAGTCACCCCCAAAAAAATATTGGGGGGGGGGCTAGAAGGGAGAATAGTTATGCCAGGTAGGAAACCTGCGCATACTCCCTGTGCTCACCGTTGGGCTAGAGAGACCGGGCAGGCACCGTGTTATGCTATGGAGCGCACAGTGTTTCCAGTGCGGGTGCAGAGCCAGGTGCGGGTGCAGAGCCAGGTGCAGCACGTACCAGCCCTTCCTATTGGCCGGGCTAGAGTGGGCATCGAGCCAGGTAAGCTTGGGCAGGCTCGGTGCTCAAGAGCTCCAGTGCGCCTGCACGGTCCGGTCTATCCAGAGCCACCTCCACACACCAGTCCTCCGGTAGCAGCTCCCCGCACCAGGCTTCCTGTGCGTGTCCTCGATCCTGTAGCTCCAGTTCCAGCACCACGCACCAGGCCTTCAGTGCGCCTCGCCTGTTCAACACAGCCAGAGCCTTCCTTCCCTCCTACGCTGTTGGAGTCTCCCGCCTGTTCAGCGCAGCCAGAGCCTTCCTTCCCTTCTACGCTGCCGGAGCCTCCTGCCTGTTCGGAGCAGCCTGAGCTGCCAGTCTGCAGAGAGCTGTCAGTCTGCCAAGTGCTGTCAGTCTGCATGAAGCAGCCAGAGCTGTCAGTCTGCCCAGCGCCGCCAGTGCTCTCAGTCTGCCCAGCGCCACCAGTGCTCCCCGTCTGCCCAGCGCCGCCAGTGCTCCCCGTCTGCCCAGCGCTGCCAGTGCACCCAGTCTGCCCAGCGTTGCCAGTCTGCCCAGCGTCGCCAGTCTGCCCAGCGTCGCCAGTCTGCCCAGCGCTGCCAGTGCTCCCAGTCTGTCCAGCGTCGCCAGTCTGCCCAGCGTCGCCAGTCTGCCAGGATCCGCCAGAAGTGTCAGTCTGCCAGGATCCGCCAGGATCCGCCAGAAGTGCCAGTCTGCCAGGATCCGCCAGAAGTGCCAGTCTGCCAGAAGTGCCAGTCTGCCAGGATCCGCCAGAAGTGCCAGTCTGCCAGGATCCGCCAGAAGTGCCAGTCTGCCAGGATCCGCCAGAAGTGCCAGAAGTGCCAGTCTGCCAGGATCTGCCAGTCTGCAGAGAGCTGTCAGCCTGCATGGAGCAGTCAGAGCTGTTAGTCTGCATAGAGCAGCTAGATCCGCCAGTCAGCCATGATCTTTTTGATCGGCCAGACAACCAGTCTCTTCCAGTTCGGCCAGCCTGCCAGGATTTACCGGAGCCTACTACCTGCCTGAGCTTCATCTCAGTACTGGGCGTCCTCTCAGTACTGGGCGTCCTCTCAGTGCTGGGCGTCCTCTCAGTACTGGGCTTCCCCTCAGTCCCGGGTTGCCCCTCAGTCCCGGGCTGCTTCTGTCCCGAGCTGACCCTCTGTCCCGAGCTGAGCCTCTGTCCCGAGCTGAGCCTCTGTCCCGAGCTGAGCCTCTGTCCCGAGCTGCCCCTCTGTCCCGGGCTGCCCCTCTGTCCCGGGCTGCCCCTCTGTCCCGGGCTGCCCCTCTGTCCCGGGCTGCCCCTCTGTCCCGAGATGCCCCTCTGTCCCGAGATGCCCCTCTGTCACGAGCTGCTCCTCAGTCCAGTGGGGTTCTGGGTGAGGACTATTAGGCCATGGTCGGCGGAGAAGGTGGATGATCCCAGGACGTGAAGGGGAGGAACTAGGACATTCATGGAGTGGGGTCCACGTCCCGAGCCAGAACCGCCACCATGGACAGACGCCCACCCGGACCCTCCCTATGCTCTTGAGGTGCGTCCGGGAGTCCGCACCTTAGGGGGGGGGTTCTGTCACGCCTTGGTCATTGTATTTTGTGTTTTTGTTATATGTTTGGGTAGGCCAGGGTGTGACATGGGTTTATATGTTATGTTTCGTATTGGGGTTTGTATTATTTGGGATCGCGGCTGATTAGGGGTGTGGTATAGGTTTGGCTGCCTGAGGCGATTTCCCAATCAGAGTCAGGTGCTTGTCATTGTCTCTGATTGGGAACCGTATTTAGACAGCCTCAGTTTCGCTTTGTATTTTGTGGGTGTTTGTCCCTGTCTTTGTGTAGTATTCACCAGATTGGCTGTATTTAGGTTTCACGTTCTGTTTGTTGTTTGGTATTTCTGAGTTATTTCATGTACATTTTCATTCATTAATGTCATGAGTAACCTACACGCTGCATTTCGGTCCGACTCTCTTTCTACAAACGAAGAACGCCGTGACAGGAATAAACACGTGATATATAAAATGGTAACTTGTGGAATAAACACATTATAAATATATGGTAACTTGTGGAATAAACACATAATAAATAAATGGTAACTTGTGGAATAAACACATAATATATAAGTGGTAACTTGTGGAATAAACACATAATATATAAATGGTAACTTGTGGAATAAACACATAATAAATAGTAACTTGTGGAATAGACACATAATATATAAATGGTAACTTGTGGAATAAACACATGATATATAAATGGTAACTTGTGGAATAAACACGTGATATATAAATGGTAACTTGTGGAATAAACACGTGATATATAAATGGTAACTTGTGGAATAAACACATAATATATAAATGGTAACTTGTGGAATAAACACATAATATATAAATGGTAACTTGTGGAATAAACACATAATAAATAGTAACTTGTGGAATAGACACATAATATATAAATGGTAACTTGTGGAATAAACACATAATATATAAATGGTAGCATGTGGAATAAACACAAAATATAAAAATGGTAACTTGTGGAATAAACACAATATATAAATGGTAGCATGTGGAATAAACACAAAATATAAAAATGGTAACTTGTGGAATAAACACATAATATATAAATGGTAGCATGTGGAATAAACACAAAATATAAAAATGGTAACTTGTGGAATAAACACATAATAAATAGTAACTTGTGGAATAAACACATAATATATAAATGGTAGCATGTGGAATAAACACAAAATATATAAATGGTAACATGTGGAATAAACACAAAATCTAAAAATGATAACTTGTGGAATAAACATGCAATATATAAATGTTGACTTGTGGAATAGACACATAATAAATAAATGGTAACTTGTGGAATAAACACGTGATATATAAAATGGTAATTTGTGGAATAAACACATAATAAATAAATGGTAAATTGTGGAATAAACACATAATATATAAGTGGTAACTTGTGGAATAAACACATAATATATAAATGGTAACATGTGGAATAAACAGATGATATATAAATGGTAATTTGTGGAATAAACACATAATATATAAATGGTAACATGTGGAATAAACACATAATATATAAATGGTAACATGTGGAATAAACAGATGATATATAAATGGTAATTTGTGGAATAAACACATAATATATAAAATGGTAACTTGTGGAATAAACACATAATATATAAAATGGTAACTTGTGGAATAAACACATAATAGTCAGTCAGAAGCCTAAGTAGTGTTACCCTACTGTAGAGTATAGAGGAGTGTAACCCTACTGTAGAGTATAGAGGAGTGTAACCCTACTGTAGAGGATAGAGGAGTGTAACCCTAATGTAGAGGATAGAGGAGTGTAACCCTACTGTAGAATATAGAGGAGTGTAACCCTACTGTGGAGTATAGGAGTGTAACCCTACTGTAGAGTATAGAGGAGTGTAGCCCTACTCTAGAATATAGAGGAGTGTAACCCTACTGTAGAATATAGAGGAGTGTAACCCTACTGTGGAGTATAGAGGAGTGTAACCCTACTGTAGAATATAGAGGAGTGTAAACCCTACTGTAGAATATAGAGGAGTGTAAACCCTACTGTAGAATATAGAGGAGTGTAACCCCACTGTAGAATATAGAGGAGTGTAACCCTACTGTAGCGTATAGAGGAGTGTAACCCTACTGTAGAGTATAGAGGAGTGTAACCCTACTGTAGAGTATAGAGGAGTGTAACCCTACTGTAGAATATATTGGAGTGTAACCCTATTGTAGAATATAGAGGAGTGTAACCCTACTGTAGAGTATAGAGGAGTGTAACCCTACTGTAGAGTATAGAGGAGTGTAGCCCTACTGTAGAATATAGAGGAGTGTAACCCTACTGTAGAGTATAGAGGAGTGTAACCCTACTGTAGAATATATTGGAGTGTAACCCTACTGTAGAATATAGAGGAGTGTAACCCTACTGTGGAGTATAGGAGTGTAACCCTACTGTAGAGTATAGAGGAGTGTAGCCCTACTCTAGAATATAGAGGAGTGTAACCCTACTGTAGAATATAGAGGAGTGTAACCCTACTGTGGAGTATAGAGGAGTGTAACCCTACTGTAGAATATAGAGGAGTGTAAACCCTACTGTAGAATATAGAGGAGTGTAAACCCTACTGTAGAATATAGAGGAGTGTAACCCCACTGTAGAATATAGAGGAGTGTAACCCTACTGTAGCGTATAGAGGAGTGTAACCCTACTGTAGAGTATAGAGGAGTGTAACCCTACTGTAGAGTATAGAGGAGTGTAACCCTACTGTAGAATATATTGGAGTGTAACCCTATTGTAGAATATAGAGGAGTGTAACCCTACTGTAGAGTATAGAGGAGTGTAACCCTACTGTAGAGTATAGAGGAGTGTAACCCTACTGTAGAGTATAGAGGAGTGTAGCCCTACTGTAGAATATAGAGGAGTGTAACCCTACTGTAGAGTATAGAGGAGTGTAACCCTACTGTAGAATATAGAGGAGTGTAACCCTACTGTGGAGTATAGGAGTGTAACCCTACTGTAGAGTATAGAGGAGTGTAGCCCTACTCTAGAATATAGAGGAGTGTAACCCTACTGTAGAATATAGAGGAGTGTAACCCTACTGTGGAGTATAGAGGAGTGTAACCCTACTGTAGAATATAGAGGAGTGTAAACCCTACTGTAGAATATAGAGGAGTGTAAACCCTACTGTAGAATATAGAGGAGTGTAACCCCACTGTAGAATATAGAGGAGTGTAACCCTACTGTAGCGTATAGAGGAGTGTAACCCTACTGTAGAGTATAGAGGAGTGTAACCCTACTGTAGAGTATAGAGGAGTGTAACCCTACTGTAGAATATATTGGAGTGTAACCCTATTGTAGAATATAGAGGAGTGTAACCCTACTGTAGAGTATAGAGGAGTGTAACCCTACTGTAGAGTATAGAGGAGTGTAACCCTACTGTAGAGTATAGAGGAGTGTAGCCCTACTGTAGAATATAGAGGAGTGTAACCCTACTGTAGAGTATAGAGGAGTGTAACCCTACTGTAGAATATATTGGAGTGTAACCCTACTGTAGAATATAGAGTGTAACCCTACTGTAGAATATAGGAGTGTAACCCTATTGTAGAATATAGAGGAGTGTAACCCTACTGTAGAGTATAGAGGAGTGTAACCCTACTGTAGAATATAGAGGAGTGTAACCCTACTGTAGAGTATAGAGGAGTGTAGCCCTACTGTCGCTCTGGATAAGAGCGTCTGCTAAATGACTTAAATGTAAATGTAAATGTAGAATATAGAGGAGTGTAACCCTACTGTAGAATATAGAGGAGTGTAACCCTACTGTAGAATATAGAGGAGTGTAACCCTACTGTACAATATAGAGGAGTGTAACCCTATTGTAGAATATAGAGGGGTGTAACCCTACTGTAGAGTATAGAGGAGTGTAACCCTACTGTAGAGGATAGAGGAGTGTAACCCTACTGTAGAGTATAGAGGAGTGTAACCGTACTGTAGAATACAGAGGAGTGTACCCTACTGTAGAATATAGAGGAGTGTAAACCTACTGTAGAGTATAGAGGAGTGTAACCCTACTGTAGAATATAGAGGAGTGTAACCCTATTGTAGAATATAGAGGGGTGTAACCCTACTGTAGAGTATAGAGGAGTGTAGCCCTACTGTAGAATATAGAGGAGTGTAAACCTACTGTAGAGTATAGAGGAGTGTAACCCTACTGTAGAATATAGAGGAGTGTAACCCTACTGTAGAATATAGAGGAGTGTAACCCTACTGTAGAATATAGAGGAGTGTAACCCAACTGTAGAATATAGAGGAGTGTAACCCTACTGTACAACATAGAGTGTAACCCTACTGTAGAGTATAGAGGAGTGTAACCCTACTGTAGAATATATTGGAGTGTAACCCTACTGTAGAACATAGAAGAGTGTAACCCTACTGTAGAATATAGAGGAGTGTAAACCTATTGTAGAATATAGAGGAGTGTAACCCTACTGTAGAATATAGAGGAGTGTAACCCTACTGTAGAGGAGAGAGGAGTGTAACCCTACTGTAGAATATAGTGGGCACTTCAGGCCAAATACAGACCATTCTAGAATCCCAGAATACAGGGCACTGCAGGCCATATTACAGGCCATTCTAGTGTTTCTATGGCAATGGCCGCTGTCCTAGCCTGGCACAGTTTGGAATATGCTAACTCTCTCTCTTCAATAGATGAAAAAAAAAGTTTTATATACATAGTCTCTCCCCATACCAACCCCTCACTTCCCCCTCTCACCTAGTCTCTCCCCATACCAACCCCTCACTTCCCCCTCTCACCTAGCCCCTCCCCACACCAACCCCTCACATCCCCCTCTCACCTAGTCTCTCCAAATACCAACCCCTCACATCCCCCTCTCACCTAGTCTCTCCAAATACCAACCCCTCACATCCCTCTCTCACCTAGTCTCTCCAAATACCAACCCCTCACATCCCCCTCTCACCTAGTCTCTCCCCAAACCAACCCCTCACATCCCCCTCTCACCTAGTCTCTCCAAATACCAACCCCTCACATCCCTCTCTCACCTAGTCTCCTACCAACCCCTCAATAGTCTCTCCCCAACCCCTCACATCCCCTCTCACCTAGTCTCTCCAAATACCAACCCCTCACATCCCCTCTCACCTAGTCTCTCCAAATACCAACCCCTCACATCTCCCTCTCACCTAGTCTCTCCAAATACCAACCCCTCACATCCCCTCTCACCTAGTCTCTCCAAATACCAACCCCTCACATCCCTCTCTCACCTAGTCTCTCCAAATACCAACCCCTCACATCCCCCTCTCACGTAGTCCCTCCCCTCACATCCCCCTCTCACCTAGTCCTCCCCTCACATCCCCCTCTCACCTAGTCTCTCCCCATACCAACCCCTCACATCCCCTCTCACCTAGTCTCTCCAAATACCAACCCCTCACATCCCCCTCTCACCTAGTCTCTCCCCATACCAACCCCTCACACCCCCTCTCACCTAGTCCCTCCCAATACCAACCCCTCACATCCCCCTCTCACCATACCAACCCCTCACTTCCCCCTCTCACCTAGTCTCTCCCTATACCAAACCCTCACATCCCCTTCTCATCTGGTCTCTTCCCATACCAACCCCTCACATCCCCTCTCACCATACCAACCTCTCACATCCCCCTCTCACCTAGTCTCTCCCCATACCAACCCCTCACATCCCCTTCTCATCTGGTCCCTCCCAATACCAACCCCTCACATCCCCCTCTCGCCATACCAACCCCTCACATCCCCCTCTCACCTAGTCTCTCCCCATACCAACCCCTCACTTCCCCCTCTCACCTAGTCTCTCCCCATACCAACCCCTCACTTCCCCTCTCACCTAGCCCCTCCCCACACCAACCCCTCACATCCCCCTCTCACCTAGTCTCTCCAAATACCAACCCCTCACATCCCCCTCTCACCTAGTCTCTCCAAATACCAACCCCAATCCCCCTCTCACCTAGTCTCTCCAAATACCAACCCCTCCCCCTCTCACCTAGTCTCTCCAAATACCAACCCCTCACATCCCTCTCTCACCTAGTCTCTCCAAATACCAACCCCTCACATCCCCCTCTCACCTAGTCTCTCCCAAACCAACCCCTCACATCCCCCTCTCACCTAGTCTCTCCAAATACCAACCCCTCCACATCCCTCTCTCACCTAGTCTCTCCAAATACCAACCCCTCACATCTCCCTCTCACCTAGTCTCTCCAAATACCAACCCCTCACATCCCCCTCTCACCTAGTCTCTCCAAATACCAACCCCTCACATCCCCTCTCACCTAGTCTCTCCAAATACCAACCCCTCACATCCCCCTCTCACCTAGTCCCTCCCCTCACATCCCCCTCTCACCTAGTCCCTCCGCTCACATCCCCTCTCACCTGGTCCCTCCCCACACCAACCCCTCACATCCCCCTCTCACCTAGCCCCTCCCCTCACATCCCCTCTCACCTGGTCCTCCCTGCACCAACCCCTCACATCCCCTCTCACCTAGCCCCTCCCCTCACATCCCCTCTCACCTGGTCTCTCCAAATACCAACCCCTCACATCCCCCTCTCACCTAGTCTCTCCAAATACCAACCCCTCACATCCCTCTCTCACCTAGTCTCTCCAAATACCAACCCCTCACATCTCCCTCTCACCTAGTCTCTCCAAATACCAACCCCTCACATCCCCCTCTCACCTAGTCTCTCCAAATACCAACCCCTCACATCCCCCTCTCACCTAGTCTCTCCAAATACCAACCCCTCACATCCCTCTCTCACCTAGTCTCTCCAAATACCAACCCCTCACATCCCCGTCTCACCTAGTCCCTCCCCTCACATCCCCCTCTCACCTAGTCCCTCCCCTCACATCCCCCTCTCACCTAGTCCCTCCCCTCACATCCCCCTCTCACCTAGTCCCTCCCCTCACATCCCCCTCTCACCTAGTCTCTCCCCATACCAACCCCTCACATCCTCCT
Source organism: Oncorhynchus nerka (assembly GCF_034236695.1). Lineage (NCBI taxonomy): Eukaryota > Metazoa > Chordata > Actinopteri > Salmoniformes > Salmonidae > Oncorhynchus > Oncorhynchus nerka. The sequence goes on along the minus strand of NW_027038321.1, from coordinate 5,842 downwards.
CTCACCTAGTCTCTCCCCATACCAACCCCTCATCCCCCTCTCACCTAGTCTCTCCCCATACCAACCCCTCTCACCTAGTCTCTCCCCATACCAACCCCTCACTTCCCCCTCTCACCTAGTCTCTCCCTATACCAACCCCTCACATCCCCCTCTCACCTAGTCCCTCCCCTCACATCCCCCTCTCACCTAGTCTCTCCCCATACCAACCCCTCACATCCTCCTCTCACCTAGTCTCTCCCCATACCAACCCCTCACATCCCCCTCTCACCTAGTCTCTCCCCATACCAACCCTCTCACCTAGTCTCTCCCCATACCAACCCCTCACATCCCCCTCTCACCTAGTCTCTCCCCATACCAACCCCTCTCACCTAGTCTCTCCCCATACCAACCCCTCACTTCCCCCTCTCACCTAGTCTCTCCCTATACCAACCCCTCACATCCCCCTCTCAGCTGGTCTCTCCCAATACCAATCATTCACATCCCCCTCTCACCTAGTCTCTCCCCACACCAACCCCTCACATCCCCCTCTCACCTAGTCTCTGCCCATACCAACCTCTCACATCCCCCTCTCACCTAGTCTCTCCCGATACCAACCTCTCACATCCCCCTCTCACCTAGTCTCTGCCCATACCAACCTCTCACATCCCCCTCTCACCTAGTCTCTGCCCATACCAACCTCTCACATCCCCCTCTCACCTAGTCTCTCCCCATACCAACCCCTCTCACCTAGTCCCTTCCCATACCAACCCCTCACATCCCCCTCTCACCTAGTCCCTCCCCTCACATCCCCCTCTCACCTGGTTCCTCCCCACACCAACCCCTCACATCCCCCTCTCACCTAGCCCCTCCCCTAACATCCCCCTCTCACCTGGTCCCTCCCCACACCAACCCCTCACATCCCCCTCTCACCTAGTCCCTCCGCTCACATCCCCTCTCACTGGTCCCTCCCCACACCAACCCCTCACATCCCCCTCTCACCTAGCCCCTCCCCTCACATCCCCCTCTCACCTGGTCCCTCCCTGCACCAACCCTCACATCCCCCTCTCACCTAGCCCCTCACCCCTCACATCCCCTCTCACCTGGTCTCTCCAAATACCAACCCCTCACATCCCCCTCTCACCTAGTCTCTCCAAATACCAACCCCTCACATCCCTCTCTCACCTAGTCTCTCCAAATACCAACCCCTCACATCTCCCTCTCACCTAGTCTCTCCAAATACCAACCCCTCACATCCCCCTCTTACCTAGTCTCTCCAAATACCAACCCCTCACATCCCCCCTCTCACCTAGTCTCTCCAAATACCAACCCCTCACATCCCTCTCTCACCTAGTCTCTCCAAATACCAACCCCTCACATCCCCCTCTCACCTAGTCCCTCCCCTCACATCCCCCTCTCACCTAGTCCTCCCCTCACATCCCCCCTCTCACCTAGTCCCTCCCCTCACATCCCCTCTCACCTAGTCCCTCCCCTCACATCCCCTCTCACCTAGTCTCTCCCCATACCAACCCCTCACATCCTCCTCTCACCTAGTCTCTCCCCATACCAGCCCCTCACATCCCCCTCTCACCTAGTCTCTCCCCATACCAACCCCTCTCACCTAGTCTCTCCCCATACCAACCCCTCACTTCCCCTCTCACCTAGTCTCTCCCTATACCAACCCCTCACATCCCCCTCTCACCTAGTCCCTCCCCTCACATCCCCCTCTCACCTAGTCTCTCCCCATACCAACCCCTCACATCCTCCTCTCACCTAGTCTCTCCCCATACCAACCCCTCACATCCCCCTCTCACCTAGTCTCTCCCCCAATACCAACCCCTCTCACCTAGTCTCTCTCCCCATACCAACCCCTCACATCCCCTCTCACCTAGTCTCTCCCCATACCAACCCCTCTCACCTAGTCTCTCCCCATACCAACCCCTCACTTCCCCCTCTCACCTAGTCTCTCCCTATACCAACCCCTCACATCCCCTCTCACCTAGTCCCTCCCCTCACATCCCCCTCTCACCTAGTCCCTCCCCTCATCCCCCTCTCACCTAGTCTCTCCCCATACCAACCCCTCTCATCCTCCTCTCACCTAGTCTCTCCCATACCAACCCCCCCTCACATCCCCCTCTCACCTAGTCTCTCCCCATACCAACCCCTCTCACCTAGTCTCTCCCCATACCAACCCCTCACATCCCCCTCTCACCCCTAGTCTCTCCCCATACCAACCCCTCTCACCTAGTCTCTCCCCATACCAACCCTCACTTCCCCCTCTCACCTAGTCTCTCCCTATACCAACCCCTCACATCCCCCCTCTCAGCTGGTCTCTCCCAATACCAATCATTCACATCCCCTCTCACCTAGTCTCTCCCACACCAGCCCCTCACATCCCCTCTCACCTAGTCTCTGCCCATACCAACCTCTCACATCCCCCCTCTCACCTAGTCTCTCCCGATACCAACCTCTCACATCCCCCTCTCACCTAGTCTCTCCCCATACCAACCCCTCTCTAGTCCTTCCCATACCAACCCCTCACATCCCCTCTCACCTAGTCCCTCCCCTCACATCCCCCTCTCACCTGGTTCCTCCCCACACCAACCCCTCACATCCCCCTCTCACCTAGCCCCTCCCCTAACATCCCCTCTCACCTGGTCCCTCCCCACACCAACCCCTCACATACCAACCCCCCTCTCACCTAGTCCCTCCGCTCACATCCTCTCACCTGGTCCCTCCCCACACCAACCCCTCACATCCCCCTCTCACCTAGCCCCTCCCCTCACATCCCCCTCACCTGGTCCCTCCTGCACCAACCCCTCACATCCCCTCTCACCTAGCCCCTCCCCTCACATCCCCCTCTCACCTGGTCTCTCCAAATACCAACCCCTCACATCCCCCTCTCACCTAGTCTCTCCAAATACCAACCTCACATCCCTCTCTCACCTAGTCTCTCCAATACCAACCCCTCACATCCCCCTCTCACCTAGTCTCTCCAAATACCAACCCCTCACATCCCCTCTCACCTAGTCTCTCCCCATACCAACCCCTCACATCCCCTCTCACCTAGTCTCTCCCCATACCAACCCCTCTCACCTAGTCCCTCCCCTCACATCCCCTCTCACCTAGTCTCTCCCCATACCAACCCCTCTCATCCTCCTCTCACCTAGTCTCTCCCCATACCAACCCCTCACATCCCCTCTCACCTAGTCTCTCCAATACCAACCCTCACATCCCCTCTCACCTAGTCTCTCCAAATACCAACCCCTCACATCTCCCTCTCACCTAGTCTCTCCCAAATCACCAACCCCTCCACATCCCCCTCTCACCTAGTCTCTCCAAATACCATCCCCCTCTCACCCCTCACATCCCCCTCTCACCTAGTCTCTCCAAATAGTCTCTCCCAACCCCTCACATCCCCCTCTCACCTAGTCCCTACCAACCCCTCACATCCCCCTCTCACCTAGTCCCTCCCCTCATCCCCCTCTCACCTAGTCTCTCCCCTACCAACCCCCTCACCATCCCCCTCTCACCTAGTCTCTCCCCATACCAACCCCTCATCCTCCTCTCACCTAGTCTCTCCCCATACCAACCCCTCATCCCCTCTCACCATCCCCCCTCTCACCTAGTCTCTCCCCATACCAACCCCTCTCACCTAGTCTCTCCCCATACCAACCCCCTCACCTTCCCCCTCTCACCTAGTCTCTCCCTATACCAACCCCTCACATCCCCTCTCACCTAGTCCCTCCCTAACATCCCCTCTCACCTAGTCTCTCCCCATACCAACCCCTACCATCATCCTCCTCTCACCTAGTCTCTCCCCATACCAACCCCTCACATCCCCCTCTCACCTAGTCTCTCCCCATACCAACCCCTCTCACCTAGTCTCTCCCCATACCAACCCCTCACATCCCCCTCTCACCTAGTCTCTCCCCATACCATCCCCTCTCACCTAGTCTCTCCCCATACCAACCCCTCACATCCCCTCTCACCTAGTCTCTCCCTATACCAATCCCCCCCTCATCCCCCTCTCATCCCCTCCACCTAGTCCCTCCCCTCACATCCCCTCTCACCTAGTCCCTCCCCTCACATCCCCTCTCACCTAGTCTCTCCCCATACCAACCCCTCTCATCCTCCTCTCACCTAGTCTCTCCCCATACCAACCCCTCACATCCCCCTCTCACCTAGTCTCTCCCCATACCAACCCCTCTCACCTAGTCTCTCCCCATACCAACCCCTCTCTCATCCCCCTCTCACCTAGTCTCTCCCCCATACCAACATCCCTCTCACCTAGTCTCTCCCCATACCAACCCCTCACTTCCCCCCTCTCACCTAGTCTCTCCTATACCAACCCCTCACATCCCCCTCTCAGCTGGTCTCTCCCAATACCAATCATTCACATCCCCTCTCACCTAGTCTCTCCCCACACCAACCCCTCACATCCCCTCTCACCTAGTCTCTGCCCATACCAACCTCATCCCCCTCTCACCTAGTCTCTGCCCATACCAACCCCTCTCACCTAGTCTCTCCCATACCAACCCCTCACATCCCCTCTCACCTACCTCTCACATCCCCTCTCACCTAGTCTCTGCCCTCCCCTCTACCAACCTCTACCAACATCCCCTCTCACCTAGTCTCTGCCCATACCAATCCCCTCTCACATACCAACTCCCTAACATCCCCCTCTCACCTAGTCTCCCCATACCAACCCCTCTCACCTAGTCCCTTCCCCATACCAACCCCTCACATCCCCCTCTCACCTAGTCCCTCCCCTCACATCCCCTCTCACCTGGTTCCTCCCCACACCAAGTCCCTCCTCACATCCCCCTCTCACCTAGTCTCTCCCCTACCAACCCCTAACATCCCCTCTCACCTGGTCCCTCCCCACACCAACCCCCACATCCCCCTCTCACCTAGTCCCTCCCCTCACATCCCCTCTCACCTGGTCCCTCCCCTCACATCCCCTCCAACCTCCTGCACCAATCCCCCTCTCACCTAGCCCCTCCCCTCACATCCCCTCTCACCTGGTCCTCTCCTGCACCAACCTAGTCCTCCACATCCCCCTCTCACCTAGCCTCCCTACCAACCCTCACATCCCCTCTCACCTAGGTCATCCCCTCCAAATACCAACCTCACATCCCCTCTCAGTCTCTCCCCATCCCCCTCTCACCTAGTCTCTCCAAATACCAACCCCCTCACATCCCTCTCCCCTCATCCCCTCAGTCCCTCACCAAACCTACCAATCCCCCCTCTCATCCCTCCCTCTCACCTAGTCTCTCCAAATACCAACCCCTCACATCCCCTCTCACCTAGTCTCATCCCCCTACTCAACCCCTCCTAGTCTCTCCCAAATACCAACCCCTCACATCCCCTCTCACCTAGTCTCTCCAAATACCAACCCCTCACATCCCCTCTCACCTAGTCTCTCCAAATACCAACCCCCAACCCCTCACATCCCCCTCTCACCTAGTCCCTCCCCACATCCCCTCTCACCTAGTCCCTCCCCAACCCCACATCCCCTCTCACCTAGGCCCTCCCTCACATCCCCCTCTCACCTAGTCTCTCCCCATACCAACCCCTCACATCCTCCTCTCACCTAGTCTCTCCCCATACCAACCCCTCACATCCCCTCTCACCTAGTCTCTCCCCATACCAACCCCTCTCACCTAGTCTCTCCCCATACCAACCCCCTCACCTAGTCTCCCTCTCACCTAGTCTCTCCCTATACCAACCCCTCACATCCCCCTCTCCCTCTCACCTAGTCCCTCCCCCTCCCTAGTCTACCACATCCCCCTCTCACCTAGTCTCTCCCCATACCAACCCCTCACATCCTCCTCTCACCTAGTCTCTCCCCATACCAACCCCT